>NW_026873253.1:0-144264 GCF_032173495.1 Musca vetustissima
AAAGGTCACACTACAAACTGTCACCTTGTCTGAATCCTCGTTCGGTATTAATGGGCTCCGAGAGGTTCTTTCTGACTTTAACTGCTTATCTTGTGACAGTCAAAGTTATCCTGCATAGCCGTATTAATGTTGCAGGAATGCCAAACGCAGACAAGGCTTTATACACCTCTGAATGAATAGGGCCGTCCAATGCGGCCTTATAGTCGCCGGATAGATGGAATGTGTCAATGTGTTTTTCGTGGGGTTTTTCCAGGATTTGGCGCAGAGTGAAAATCTGGTCAATGGTGGATTTGCCAGGTCTGAAGCCACATTGGTTTGGTTCAATAATGTCATTGACCATTGGCTTCAGTCGTTCACACAGCACACTGGATAGCACTTTATATGCGATGGGAAGGAGACTTATTCCTCCTTTTTTGTGCACGGCACACAGGATGCTGAGGTTCCAATTATTGGGCATGCTTTCCTCTAGCCAAATTGTACTAATCAGCTGGGGCATGCTCCTTACCAGCATATGACCACTAGTCTTGAGTAGTTCGGCTTGTAACCCATCGGCACCTGCTGCTTTATTATTCTTCAGCCTATTGATTGCTATTCTGACTTCATGTTGACTACGTGGTATACACTCTTGTCTCCTTTTGGTGAATGGGACACAGGATGCTGAGGTTCCAGTCATTGGGCATGCATTCTTCTAGCCAAATTGTACTAATAAGTGGCAGAGAATTGACCACTCCCTACAAACTGCAGCAAAAGCAACACTTGGGTACCAAAGACCACCATCAAGAAATCCGTGGTACGAACAGGAGTGTTGTAATGCTACTGATATGAAAAACGCAGAGTATAGACCAACCCTGCGGACAGTAGCAACGCGTAATGCTATGGAGAACTATTGGGAGAAAAGGAGAGAGGAGAAAAGTATTTTCAGAAAAAAGAAGAAAGAACAAGGAAAACGTGAGCGTGAGCGTATCGGGATGTACAGGAATCAGAATGAAGTCCGAAAATTCTACCAACGGGTAAAACACCAAACCGAAGGCTTTGGTGCAGGCACTTCCTCCTGTAGAGATGAAAAAGGAAACCTGGTGACAGATACAGACATCGAGCTGAGTATCTGGAAAAAGGATTTTGAAAAACTTCTGGTATCAGACAGATACATGCATGCTCCTTACCAGCATCTGACCACCAGTCTTGAATTGTTCGGCTTGTAACACATCGGCACCTGCTGCTTTATTATTCTTCAGCCGATTGATTGCTATTCTGACTTCATCTCGACTAGGTGGTATACACTCTTTACCGTCATCTATTCTGGGGTATCCCCTTCACCGCTACTATTTGATACCCGAAGTTTTCAAAATCCTCCTTCCAGATCCTCAGCACGCTGCCTGTATCTGTCACCAGGTTTCCTTCTTCATCTGGTAGATTTTTCGGACTTCATTCTGACTCCTGTACATCTCAATTTGCTCACGCTCCTGTTATTATTTTTAATCCCTGCCTATTGTCGTTCCTTATTTCTTTCATATGTCTTCCCATCTACATTTCACCACATTCCAAATGACTTGTATATTTATAGAAATCTAGTCTAAAGACCATTGTCATAGGGAATTCCCATTCATTGAAATCCTTCTAAACACAATAAATGACTCAAATATTTAAAAAAGGTAGTGGTTCGTTTGGGAACAAACTTGTCGACATGTTTTCCACAGAATTGTGGCTGAATAAATAAAAACAAGAACATATTACGTAAATTGATATGTAATTATTTGTGTAATAAAATGTAAATATGTCTCCAAAACATACATACATACATACCAACATACAATCTTTGTTTAACAACATAATCAATAAGAATCGTTTTTTTCTTCGTTTTCTTTTTGCTTGGCAAAAGAAAGCTCCGCTTCAAAGGTCGTGGTGGTGCTGACCAATGCAGCAGCCAACAACAATCATAACGGATTAATAAGAAATTTGCATATGAATTACCATAAACTATAACACAGAACGCATTACAATAACAAAATAAGACACCACCACCACGCTCTGGGACAACACGCGCCCCATATTGTCGAACAACAATAACAGCAACAAAAAACCCCATGCAGCTCAGAACAAAGCTGTAGCTGTTCACATCTATTCCACAAGAAAACAGATCTACATACCTGATTTAATTTCAATTCGGAATCGATTGTTTTTTTTTTCTCTTTTTTTTTGTATTCTTACCGATGTTAATATTTGTTGTTGGCTTGTAGTTTCCAATAGAAAACACCATAAAAGTTGATTGTTGGTGTTGATTGATTAAATACCGGTGTCCACCTAAGCCATTTTGTGGAATTTCCAATTGGATTTTTTTCTAAAAATATTTTTTCAAAGAAAGAACAAGACGTTTAATTTTTTAGTCTTTTTTCAAAAGCAACAAGTCGTAAAAGCAATAATACTGACCCCAAAACGGGCAAGGATATTTAAAAAATATTTTTGGAAAAAAAAATTTAAAAAAAATTAGAAACAATATTAAACCAGTAAGGAATGGGGGACCGACTATATGATACCTTTCAACACTTTGGGTATATCCAACAGATGAATCCTAACAGACGTCGATTTTTTGAAGGACCTATATATATCGAAATCTAAACCGATTTCAACTAAACTTGCCAGACGTTTTGTTATAGTAACTTCAGTACCTAGTGCAAAATTTTGTGCCGATTGGACAATTTACATTAAATCGGACGAAAATATATATGGGAGCTATATCTAAATCTGGACCGATTTTAAGGAAACTTAACACACATCATTCTAGACCTAAATCATTACGCTATGCCAAATTTCGCGCAAATCGAAAGATATATAGGGACTTTGGTACACCATTTACATTAAATCGGACGAAAATATATATGGGAGCTATATCTAAATCTGGACCGATTTTAAGGAAACTTAACACACATCATTCTAGACCTAATTCATTACGCTATGCCAAATTTCGTGCAAATAGAATGATATTTAGCGACTTTGGTGCACCATTTACCTTAAATCGGACGAAAATATATATAGGAGCTATATCAAAATCTGAACCGATTTGCACGAAACTTAGCACACATCATTCTAGACTTAATTCAGTACGCTATGCCAAATTTCGTGCAAATCGAAAGATATATAGGGACTTTGGTACACCATTTACCTTAAATCGGACGAAAATATATATGGGAGCTATATCTAAATCTGAACCGATTTTCCCGAAACTTTGCACACTTCATTCTAACCTTAATTCAGTACGCTATGCCAAATTTCGTGCAAAGATATATAGGGACTTTGGTACACCATTTACCTTAAATCGGAAAATATATATGGGAGCTATATCTAAATCTGAACCGATTTTTCCCAATTTCAATAGGGTTCGTCCTTGGGCCAAATAAGTGACCTGTGCCAAATTTCATCCAATTCGGATCATAAATGCGACCTGTACTTTGTTTACAATTTAACATGGACAGACAGACAGACGGACGGACGGACGAACATCCATAAATCGACTCAGAAAGTGATTCTATGGAACCATGGGTCCATCTCGATTATTTTTGCCTGTTACAAACATATGCACAAAGACATAATACCCTGTACCACAGTGTGGTAAAGGGTAAAATGAAGGCATTAAAAAAGTGCGTGGATGTAAAAAAATATTTTTTAAGGCCCTCAAACAGGAGCCAAAATAGACCCCAAGAGCTTGTAACGCCACGAAATATAGGTCCTAGACCCAATCTCGTCGTCATATCTCGTCCACTATAATTTGTAAACACGATACAGGCCACATATATGGACCAATCGTCACGAAATTTTGCATTTATGATGGGTTCTAGCCAAAGAAGACCCCTATTGTTTTTGAAAAAGATCGATTAATATTTAGGGGATGAAATGGACCAAAAACTTTATTTTTCTCTTATTTTCTGGTCGTTCCAGAGACCCGAATAATCTTTAAATGTATACCAATTATAGTGAACTATTTACAGGTGCTTACGTATTCATATATTATTTAGTAACCCATAACCACACTAGAGGGCGGAAATATGAGGTTCCAGTTATGGTCAAGGACAACGATGTATTGGCCACAATAATAAGCCGAACATGACAACAGAACCCACGGTGAAGGGAATCTGGACAAGTCATTAGAAGGGCTGCAGTGAATATTAGTAATATTCGGAAAATATGTCAGCGTAAGGAAGTGGTGCTGTTGACTCCTAATATGTCGCGAAATATTGCTCAACAACAGAATTTTAGATTACCATTAGAAACAAAAACCAATTTTTCAAGAACAAATAGAAGTTTTAATTTAAAAAATTGTATTCTATGGCGTATATATGTATCCCTAAAGGACGTAGACCCTAGTAGTGGATAGTATATCAATCATTTTGGAGAAAGTGGACCGAAAACTTTTTTTGTGTTTTTTTTTTTTTTTTTTTTGAGTCGAAGAGTTGCTGTCGGGCAAGCGGGTGCAACTTCTCGATATATTGCCCAGGCTCGAAATAAACATCCGCAGAAAGTTAGGGTTCCGTGGTAGTTGTGTAGGGTATTATATGGTCTGCCCCGTCCGTCAATACTTCTCCGCTCACTGGTTAAAAAATATGTTTTAGGGCACCAAAACTGGCGTAGATTTCAAAAAATTATTTTTTCAAATGCGTGGATTTTATAAAATATTTGTTTTCAAAGGCATGGATTTTTATATTTTTTTAACAATTATGAGAATTAAAAAATGCAGTTTTTCAAAGGTGTGGACTTAAAATGCCTGGATTTTAAAAAATATATATTTTTATATGTAGGCCTTTGAAAAAATATTTTTTAAATATCCTTCAAAAAAATATTTTTTTAATTCACAGCTTTGAAAAAAATATATATTTTTTAAACCAACCCATTGAAAAAATATTTAATAAAAATACAAGCCTTTGAAAAAATATTTAATAAAAATACATGCTTTTGAAAAAATATTTTACAAAAATTCCATGCTTTTGAAAAAAATATTTTATAAAAATCTACGCCATCTTTGGTGCCTTGAAAAAAATATATTTTAAAAAAAAATCCAAATATGAAAAAAAAACATTTGGAAACATGTTTTTTTTAATCCACACCTTTTGAAAAATATTTTTTTCAGAATCTATGCCTTTGACTAAATCTTTTTCTAAAATAGTCTCATTGATGCCATAAATTAACCATAGATTGCGTGTTTGTGTCTTAAGTCTTTCGTTTTTGCAGACAACTCGATATGTTCAACAAATGACGTCACATCATAAATCTTTTCTCACATTCCACATGAGAGCATGTGTATGTGTGTGTGTTTCCCTAACGGAATTAAATATTAAAATTGCAACAACAACAAAACAAAGTTGACAAGCCATTCATGACTTGCGCTGCAACATTGTAATGAGGCATTGTTGTTGCTGCTGCTGCTGTTTTTTCTAATCATTGTTTTATCAATCAAATATCAGCGCCATATAAACAAAAAATCAAAATAATAGAGGGAAATAAATCCATTGTTTTATTGGAGTTTGCCAAAAGGAATCGCAACACGTCGTGAGTTCTGGAAGTTTCCCCGTGTTGTTGCAATTTTCACTTGTTTGACGTTGTTGGTTGTGTTTTTTTCTGTTTCCTTCTATTCAAAAAAATTATGAATAAATTTATTTTCAAATTCAATTGCATGATATTGAAATGCTTTATCTGGCTCATGATATATTTCTTTTTTTTCACTTCTCTTCTATTGACGACAACAACAATTCTGTTTGTAATTTCCGTCTGTTAGTCTGTCGAACTGTCTACTGTTCTCCGTTTAGCCGGCTATTACGTTAATTCAGCCCGCTGGTGAATGTAGTTTGCCATCTGGCGGTTTGCACCGCTCGAGGTTCCTTCCCGCCTACTGCCAATGGTGTTTAAAACAATTCATGGATATTTTTTTCTTCACTCCCCTTCTCTCTCTCAAGTTGCGCGCGCGCCCTCTCTCCAGATTGAATGTCATGTTTTAGTGGCGGGAACAAGTGTTTTTTATCGTCGTTTTATTGCCATGCGAGGCAAGTCGAGGTACAACAAAACAGATGTTGCTGTAACTAAAGTCATTGATTCCGCTGAGAATTTGATTTGTTTTATATCTGTTCGAATAAAATATTCATATTATTTGAAATTTTTTTGTTATTGTTCTCTTTATCGGGATATTTAACACTCACGCCCGGTTTGAAGGTGTTTGTACTTAAACAAAAGGGTGGTACACTGAGAAAATGAGAAGACAAACTTATGTGTAATTTTATTAAAATACATTTTTTGGGGGTGGCGTAGGGGATATAGATAGATACCAAGCAACGGTTCTGATTGGCTTTAACACGGCGAAGTCCAGGCTTATATTGGTCCCTCTTTCATCTCAATTGTGGACACTGACCTCCCCGCAGTGTCACCTGGGGTAGCTATCTTCATCACCCGATGAAATAGAGAGCTAATATGTGCCGCGAGTTCACCCATAAGAACTATAAATAAATGGGTTGAGGTTCGGGTTAGTTACCCACACTCGGAAAACCGAACCTACTATGAAAAAGCAAAGAAAAGCAAAACCAAACCCACCTAATGTTGACGACCCCCGCAAACGTATAAAGGAAAACGATTCTGCGAATCTGCACTTGGAATGAGCGCACGTTGTACAGAACAGGCGCAGTGTTCGCTTTGGCGGATGTTCTCAAGAAGTACAAAGCCGATATTATTGCCTTACAGGAAATGCGATGGAATGGGACAGGCGTACGTAAATCAGATGATTATGCCCTGTATTATAGCTGCCATGACATGAGACGAGAATTTGGCTGAGGATTTATGGTTAACAGGAGAATAAAAGATCTCGTCTCCAGATTCACTCCAGAAGATGAGCGAATTGCCATAATCCGTATAAAAAAAAAGTTCTTCTACATCAGTCTCATTTGCGCCCATACTCCGACCGAAGACAAAGATGAGCAGACCAAAAACATATTTTATGAGTGCCTAGAAACAGCATATGATCGTTGCCCTGGCCATGACGTTAAAATTCTGCTAGGAGATTTTAATGCAAAAATGGGAAGGGAAAATATGATTAGCCCCACCTTCGGAAAATTTAGCCTCCATGAAGAAACATTAGACAACGGCATGGGGTTGATTGACTTCGCGGTAGCAAAAAACATGGTAGTTAGCAACAATCAAATCGATCATGTTGTGATAGACGGAAGGCATTCATCCAGCGTTTTAGACGTCCTATCGATCCGAGGAGCGAATATCGATTCGGACCATTACCTTGTGGCAGCCAAGGTACGCACCCGTCTTAATGTTGCAGCAAAGGTGTGATCTAATGTAACACGGAAATTTGACGTCGACAAGCGGCAAACACAACAGATAGCAGAAGCCTACTCCGCTCAACTTACCCAACTGCTTGACGAAAACACCCCTTGTCCCGATAATAATATAGAGTGTTTTCAGGAAAAAAGAAGAAAGAACAAGAAAAACGTGAGCGTGAGCAAATCGAGATGTACAAGAGTCAGAATGAAGTCCGAAAATTCTAGCAACGGGTAAAACACCTAACCGAAGGCTTTGGTAAAGGGACATTCTCCTGTAGAGATGAAGGAGGAAACCTAGTGACAGATATAGACAGCGTGCTGAGGATCTGGAAGGAGTATTTTGAAAAACTTCTAGTATCAAATAGTGACGGTGAAGAAGATACCCCAGAACCAATAATAGATGACGGTATAGAGTGTATACCACCTAGCCAAGATGAGGTCAGAATAACAATCAATCGGCTGGATAATAATGAAGCAGCAGGTGCCTATGGTTTACAAGCCGAACTATTCAAGACTGGTGGTCAGATGCTGGTAAGGAGCATTCACCAGCTGATGAGTACAATTTGGCTAGAAGAATGCATGCCCTATGATTGGAACCTCATCATCCTGTGTCCCATGCACAAAGAAGGAGACAAGACGATATGTGCCAACTATAGAGGAACAAGTCTCCTTCCCATCGCTTATAAAGTGCTATCCAGCGTACTGTGTGAACGACTGAAACCAATGGTCATTATTGGACCATACCAATGAGGCTTCAGACCTGGCAACTCCACCATCGACCAGATTTTCACTGTGCGCCAAATTCTGGAAAAAAAACCTACGAAAAACACATCGACACATTTCACCTATTCGTCGACCGCATTCGACAGCACTATCCGTTCAGAGGTGTATAAAGCCATGCGTTTGGCGTTTGCATTCCTGCAAATTTAAAATGCTATGCAGCATAACTTTAACTAGCACAAGATTAGTAGTTAAAGTCGGAAAGGACCTCTCGGATCCCTTTAATACCGAACGAGGATTCAGGCAAGGTGACAGTTTGTCGTATGACCTTTTTAACATCCTGTTGGAAAAGGTCATATGAGAGGCAAACGTGAACAGAAATGACACTCTGTACACCAAACAACACATGTTACTCGTCTACGCCGATGACATCGACATAATGGGTCGAACACTGAGAGCGGTAACAGCCACCTTTGAACAAATTAAGAAAGAGTCTGCCAAAGTGGGTCTGGAAGTAAACGGCGAGAAGACCAAGCTGATGGTATCAACGCACAAGACGTGCAGTAGTCTCGAACCAACTGTGGAACTTGAGAACTACAACTTCGAGGTAGTCAAAAATTGTATATACCTTGATACCGCCATAAATAAATCGAATGACATCAGTTTTGAAATTCGAAGAAGCATTGTGATGGCCAACAGATGCTACTATGTTTTGAGTAAGCAACTTAAAAGCATGGCCACCTCCCGTCAGACCAAACTCACACTCTACATGATGCTGATACTACCCGTGCTGTTATATGGATCTGAAGCATGGGTACTTGCGCAAGCAGATGAGGCAGCTCTTGGAGTGTTTGAAAGAAAAATTCCCGTTGACGGTGAATATCGCCGTCGTATGAACCATGAGTTGTACCAGCTATTCTCGGACATCGCCATTGTTAGACGTATTGAGCTGCAGCGACTACGTTGGCTAGGTCATGTTGTGAGAATGGATGAAGACGCCCCAGCCTAGAAGGCATATAAAAGCGAACCAGCTGATGTTTCACGCAGAAGGGGAAGGCCAAGAATACGTTGGAAAGATAAAGTCGAAGGCAACATTGCGGAATATGATATTTCAAACTGGAAAAACTGCGCAAAAGCCCAACGCGGCTGGAAATCTTTTTTAAGCTCGGCTTATGGAACGAAAGTTCTGTCACAAGCCAGGTAAGTAAATTAAAAAAAATATTTTCTCAAGAGGCTTGGATTTTTTAAAAATATTTTTTCTAAGGACCGAAAAAGTTGTGGATTTTTTTCAAAAATATACAGTAGATGATTAAAAAAAAGTTGTTTTAAGGACCACAAAAAAATCTAAAGACCAATTCAGGAGAAGATTAAAAAAATTTTTTTTTCTAAAGACGAAATCAGGCGTGGATTTTTTAATGGCTTACACAACCGTGTTTTTTTAAATATTTTTTGAAGTGACAATGAAGTACTTTCCTCTCCGTGTATTTTAGTCTAACAAAGCTTCAATTTGCTAATTGTTGTTGTTACTTTAATATATTCTAAAAAGGGGAAAAAAGTTAAACAAAATTATTGTTGTTGGTTGCTTTAATTTAAATTGCAATTATATGCTAATGAATCCAACAACTCGACTTCAAATCGAGGCAAACAAAATAAAATAAAAAAAAACCTTCATAAATATCCTATTATATATCGCGATCGATTACATAACATCAGGCAGGGCATGGCTTTGGCAATTGATCTAATCCATGCATTGATGTAGATGTTGTTGTTGTTAAGCACCACAGATGTGTTAATAGCTTCCATAATGGGTCGAATTACATCCATATTCGATGGTTGATTGTGTTGAGAACGTCTAACTGTCTGCCTGTCAGTTTGTTCCTCCGTCTCATTTGATATTCTCACGAATCCATTCATTCGTTCGACTAAAGGTCAAAATATCGTGCTTTACTTCAGAGTCGTGTTGAGGAAAACAAATGTATTAAGTCATTTAATTCGATTTTTTTTCTAATTTAATTACTTTCACTTTAGAGAGTGGACGACAGATTGAAAATATTTGTTTTACAATATGTTGTGAAATAAATGGAATATTTTGTTATCGTTTGATTGATTTATCGATCGGTTAATAGAAATATTTTAATAATAGTTAGGGAAAGTTTTTTTTTTCAATTAATATTCTTTGATTGAAAATAGAGTGGATTCTTTTCATATTTTTCAGTGAATGTTTAAGGGATAAAACAGGCGGAGATAAAACCCAGTGAGCGGAGCAGTATATTCGGACAGTGCCGACCATATGATACCCTACACAACTTCCACGAAAATCAAACTCTCTGTGGCACTACATTCTGAGTATAGTAATATTCTGCGATAATTGCACCCTCTTGACCACCGACTAGAGGTCATTCCCTTTACCGTGGGTTGTTTTGTGATGTTCGGCTTTCAATTTTGGTCTGAAGATCGACTCGTAAAAACAAAAAAAATAAGTTTTCGGTCCACTACATCCCAATATTATTAATAATATTACTAATCATCACGGAAAATTATAGACGTTGTCCTTGACCATACTTGGATCCTAATGGAAAATTTCAAAGCAATGAGCGCTATATTTCCGACCTCTAGTTTGGTAATGGGTTACTAAATAATATATGAATGCGTAAGCACCTGTAAATATTTAAAGGTCAACCACTCCTCTTGGCTATACCACCAACTTCTCGGGTCTATGTCCCTCAGGGGTAAATCGATCTTAATATAAAAAAGGGCTTAGTGTTAAGTGAGTGAGTGACTGACTGACAGATCATCGCCCAGACAAAACGGCTAAAGCTAGAAGCTTGAAATTTTGAATGTAGGTTGCTGTTGGTGAGTAGGCGTGAGATAAGGCTGGGTTTTTGGAAATTCGAACTAGAAGGGTACGAAAAGGACTAAAATGTACCAAATATAGTACCCTTTGTATTAGGCGAACGGGAAGAGCTAGAATTCTGAAATTTGGCATGTGGGTCACTGATGGAAAGTTAGAAAGATGTACAAAAGGGTTTTTGGAAATTCGGCACATAAGTGTACTAAAAGTACTAAACTTTATGAAATTTAGTTCTAATTGTATATATAAAATCTTGAAATTTTTTACGGAAAAACAGGTTGGGAAGTGGTGTTGATGTATGGAAATGGTTTAAGAAATTCGTACTTATGTACATAAAAAGTACAAAATGGTACTAAATTAAATCCTGAAAATCGTAATTAGGACTACTATTGGGGTAGAGGATTGGGGCAGCTTTAAGCAATCGTACTTATTTGTACGAAAAAGTACCAAATGGTACTAAATTTGGTGCAAGTTGGATTTAGTTGAACAGATTGAGCTGGAGTCTTCAAATTGTGAATTAAAATGACTGTTGGAGTGTAGGATTGAGGTAGTTTAGGAAATTCGTACTTACGGGTACGAAAAGTACTATATGGTACCAAATTTAGTATAATTTGGAGTTTGATTGAAAGGGTAAAAATAAAGATTACTGTTGAAGATTGAGCTATAGAGACATCTTTGGAAATTCGTATTCATCTGTACAAAAAGTGCTAAACGGCACTAGAATTGGGACAATTTGGATTTGGGTGAACGGAGAGACCTGGAAACCTAAAATTTGGAATTATGGTTGCTGTTGGATTGAGATATGGAAGCATATCAATTATGTGTACTAAATGGTACTATATTTGGTACAATTAAGATTTGAGTGAACGGATAGAGATTAAAAACTTACATTTGGAATGAAAGTTAAAGAATTAAGGTAGTATGGTAATTTCGTACTTATGTATAAGAGAAGCACTAAATGGGACTAATATGGTACAATTCGTTTTGTGTGAGCGGGAATCCTAAAATTTGGAATTAAAATTAATTATGTGTGCTAAATGGTATTAAGTTTAGTACAATTTAGATGTGATTAAAGGATAGAGTACAGGATTGAGACAATGTTGGAAATTCGAACTCATTCAATATGTGGAATTGAGGAAGTTTTAGAAACACATACTTACGTCTATGAAAAGTTATAAACTGTTCTAAATTAGGTACACTTTGGATGTTGTAATCCTTTTATTGAAATTTGGACCTACGATTACTATGGCGAAAATTAATTCCTCCAAAGTTCAAATTGTACCAAATTACTGTTAGAGTGTACGATAGATATAGTTTTAGAAATTCTTACTTATGATTAAAAAAGTACTAAATGGTACTAAATTTGGAACAATTTGGACTTGGTTGAATCCTGAGCTATTGTGCTATGGAGACAACTTTGGAAACTTGAATTTATGTGTACGAATAGTAAATAGAATAGAAAATGCACTAAATTTGGATTTGGGTAACGGAGAGAGCTGGAAACCTAAAATTTGAAATGTGGGTCATTGACGGAGAGTTTTTGGTACTTAATTTAGTTGTGGTGGTGCACTTATGTGTTCGAAAATGGAACTAAATGTGGAACCTGTACGTAAAAATATAATTGGAATTCATATATATTTTTAATCAGTGTAATGTAAATAAGAATGTAATAAAAAATAAATTATAATAAACATGATATCACGATTTTCATATGAAAATTTGTCATTTTTCACACAAAAGTCAGGGTCCATTTGACCCGCTAAATATTGACCGATCTTTATTAAAACAGGCATTCTTTAGCCCGATCCCCTTCTCCATGTTTGGGCCATAATTGCGGCCTCTGAAGCGACCAGATAATCAGACAAAAATAAAGTTTTTGGTCCATTTCATCCCCTAAATATTAACCGATCTTTACCAAAAACAATAGGGATCTTCATTGGCCAGAACCCATCCTACATGCAAATTTTATGAAGATTGGTCCATAACTGTGGCCTGTATCGTGTTTACAAATTATAATGGACAGACGGACACATACATATTTATACATACATTTGAAAAAAAAAAAAACTATATCGTTTCACACCTGTTCCCTTACGTAAATACTCTAATGCTGACCACCACCTAGAGGGATTCAATTTTATTACACAAGTATTTGTTTCGAATTATTTTTAGAATAAGTAGCGGCTATTAGAACAATATTACACAGCCGGGGAATGTAACCAATTAGATATTCATATAGGTGTAAAAGTTTTTAAATCGTGAAACAACAACAAAAACAGATTCCGAATCCACTCCAAGCTACCGGCCCACAAACAGACACCAGGTCTCAACGAAAAAAAAATGAATTATAAAATAATAATTGATCATGGATCATAAATCAAATTAATGACTTAACAATTGTTGCAGGCAAATTAAACATTGTAGAAATCGAAAAATTAAACAACAACAACACAGCAAAACTAATGTTTTATCAATTTTGCACAGACAAACGAAATAATAAATGAAAAATAATTACCTTTCAATAAGTTAGATAGTCTGTCATAACATCATCAGCCAAGCCACCAGCAATTGCGGATATCCCGAATAAAAACGGATTTTTAATTAGTGGATCATATTGTTGTACAATTGTTTTCAGTTCATTGATTTTTATTATTTGAAACAAAGAAAATAGAACCGAAACATTTCGATGCATACAGTGTGTATCAAAAGAATATTAAAACCACGAATAACTAAGACTTGAAAAAATGATTTTTATACCCTTCACCACTCTGTGATACAGGGTATTATGTCTTTATGCATATATTTGTAACAGGCAAAAGGAAACGAAATAGACACATGGTTCCTTTTGAAAATATGCATAGAATCACTTTCTAAGTCGATTTATGCATGCCCGTCCGTCTGTCTGTCCATGTTAAAATGGAAACAAAGTACAGGTCGCATTTATGATTCGAATTGGTCGAAATTTGGCACAGCTCCTTTTATTGGCCCAAGGACGAACCCTATTGAAATTGAGAAAAATTCGGTTCAGATTTTGATATAGCTCCCATATATATTTTCGTCCAATTTAGGTAAATGGTGCACCAAAGGTGCACCTATATATCTTTCGATTTGTACGAAATTTGGCACAGCGTAATGAATTAAGTCTAGAATCATGTGCGCGAAATTTCGTGAAAATCGGTTCAGACTTCGATATAGCTCCCACATATATTTTCGTCCGACTTAGGGTAAATGGTGCACCAAAGTCCCTATATATCTTTCGATTTGCACGGAATTTGGCACAGCGTAATGAATTAAGTCTAGAATGATGTGTGCGAAGTTTCGTAAATATCGGTACAGATTTCGATATAGCTCCCATATATATTTTCGTCCGACTTAGGGTAAATGGTGCACCAAAGTCCCTATATATTTTTCGATTTGCACGAAATTTGGCACAGTGTAATGAATTAAGTCCAGAATGATGTGTGTTAAGTTCCGTGAAAATCGGTTCAGATTTCGATATAGCTCCCATATATATTTTTGTCCGATTTAAGGTAAATGGTGCACCAAACTCCCTATATATCTTTCGATTTGTACGAAATTTGGCTCAGCGTACTTAATTAAGTCTAGAATGATGTGTGCTAAGTTTCGTGAAAATCGGTTCAGATTTCGATATAGATCCCATATATATTTTCGTCAGATTTTTGGAAAATGGTGGAATAAAGTCCCTATATACCATTCGATTTGTACGAAATTTGGCGCAGCGTAATGAATTAAGTCTTAATGATGTGTGCGAAGTTTCGTGAAAATCGGTTCTGATTTCGATATAGCTCTCATATATATTTTCGTCCGACTTAGGGTAAATGGTGCACCAGAGTCCCTATATATTTTTCGATTTGCACGGAATTTGGCACAGCGTAATGAATTAAGTCTAGAATGATGTGTGCGAAGTTTCGTGAAAATCGGTTCAGATTTCGATATAGCTCCCATATATATTTTCGTCCGACATAAGGTGAATGGTGCACCAAAGTCCCTATATATCTTTCGATTTATACTAAATTTGGCTCAGCGTACTGAATTAAGTCTAGAATGATGTGTGCGAAGTTTCGTGAAAATCGGTTCAGATTTCTATATAGCACCCACAGATATTTTCGTCCGATTTTAGAAAAATTGTGGAATAAAGTCCCTATATATCTTATTCATGGCCTTCCCCTTCTGCGTGAATCATCAGCTGGTTCGCTTTTATATGCCTTCTGGGCTGGGGCATCTTCATCCATTCTCACAACATGACCTAGCCAACGAGTCGCTGCAGCTCAATACGTCTAACAGTGTCGATGTCCGAGAATAGCTGGTACAACTCTTGGTTCATTCGACGGCGATATTCACCGTCAACGCATAGATCTTTCGGAGAAATTTTCTATCAAACACTCCCAAGATCTGCCTCATCTGCTTGCTTCAGATCCATATAAAAGCACGGGTCGTGAGTTTGGTCTGGCGGGTGGTGGTCTTGCTTTTAAATTGTTTGCTCAGACCATGGTAGCATCGGTTGACCATCACTATCCTTCTCCGAATTTCAAAACTGATGTCATTCGTTTTATTTATGGCGGTACCAAGGTATATAAAATCTTTGACGCTGTAGTTCTCAAGTTCCACAGTTAGTCCGAGTCTACTGGACGTCTTGCGCGTTGATACCATCAGCTTGGCCTTCTCGCCGTTTACTGCCAGACCCACTTTGGCAGACTCCTTCTCAATTTGTTCAAAGGTGGGAGTTACCGCTAGCAATGTTCGACCCATTATATCGATGTCATTGGCGTAGGCTTTGTGTTGTGTTGTTTGGTGTACATAGTGTCATTTCTGTTCACTTTTGCCTCTCGTATGACCTTTTCACATATTTAAGTTCGTTCAATTTCAATGTAGAATATACCAAAGTGGTGAAGGGTATTATATAGTCGGCCCAGTCCGACTTTTTAAATAATCCACTCCTTGGTAGTTGAAAATATTTTTTTAAATACATTACTTAAAAAAAAATGTTTAAAAATTATTTTTTGATACTGACTGAATAAAAGAGCTTCAATTTCTTTGCTGACGCCATTGCAATGTGTGTTTCATATATTGTAGCATACTTTTAGGATGTAAAAAAAACAATTCATTCTAGTGAATAAATAAAAGAATTTTTACAAGGAAAAGAAACGAATTCTTGTATTTTTTGTTATCTCAATATATAATTTATTTTATTTTATTCTTCTTCTTCTTATTTGCAATTTTATTTTATTATTATTTAAATGTTGTTATTTTTTCTATATTAATTTTAAGGTGCATTATAAAAACTGCCCTTCAAAATTATGTATAAGCAAGGTTCCATGTTTGTTGGTTTTTTCTTCTTCCTTTTTTTATATATAATATATGTATGTTGTAATTTTTGTTCTTGGTTATTTGTTTGATGTTATTGTTTTTTCTATTTGTTTTTTTATATTAAATTTACACTAAGGTACATTTTTATGGTGTCATTCTATGTTTATTTTGTAATAATGTTTTTAATTAATATTGATCGATCGTGTTAATGTATTTGTTTGTTTTCATTTCATTATTAAAATTTATATGGTAATAAAAAAATAGCTTTTTCTTTTAATAAAATAAAGAAATATACAATAAAATTAAATAAAAACAAACATTTTTTCCAAATTAATTTGAAAAATTATTATTGCATTTTTGTATGAATTACGAAAAAACATATAAAAACAATATTAAATTCAACTTTTAAATTTTCTTTAAAAAAATATAAATAATAAATAATTTATAAAAAAAAATTGAATAAACACGAATTCAAATAAATCATTAATGAAAAAACTATTGGCTGTTATCAATGATTTTCGTTAAGAACATTTAAAATATAAGAAAATAATTAATATTAAATATTTTGTGTAAGAAGATCAATTCGGTTGAAAAAATTGCCAAAAAATTGCTGTCGCAGTGAAAAGGACCGTAAATGTATTCTCATAGAAAACCAGAAAATTGTTTTTATAGACCAAATATTCTTTTCATAAAAGACCAGACAAATCTTTTTATAGCTGACTACAAAATCTTCTCATTGAAGAGCGCAAAGTTTTATAACAGAAAAACAAAAAGGTATTCTTATACAATATAAAAATGCCTTCTAATAGAAAACTAAAAATTCTTCAAATGGAAGACCGAGAAGTCTTCTTATAGAAAACCAAGAAGTTACCTAGTAGCAGAGCAAAAAGTCTTCGAATAGAATGTCAGAAATTCTCAAAATAGAAGAAACTAACAGTTGTTCAAATGGAAGATCGAGAAATCGTCTAATAGAAAACCAAAAAGTTACCTAGTAGCAGGCCAAAAAGTCTTCGAATAGAAGGCCAGAAATTCTTAAATAAAAGACCGATGGTTATTCTCATATAGACCAGAAATTCTTCGTTAAAAATAATTTTTTGCACTTTATTAAGAAGACCATTTTCCATTAAAACCTAGAGGTACGTATATCCCCTTAAAAAAATATCGTTAACCACAACAAGACCAACAAAAAAAAGATATACACTTGGATTTACATAAATTGTATTTTGTTTTTATATTTATTATTGTTTGTTTCTTTTTTTTAAGTTAACAAAATATGTGTACAATCTTTTTAGTAGTATTTTTGTTTTGTTTTATGTCTTCTTATATTGTAACGTGAGGAATGTTAACTTTTTTTATTTGTTTAATGGATTGATGTTATTGTGGTATTTTTGGATAATATATGTGTTTTATTTTGTTTTTATTACTCTACTAGAAAACAATTGTTTTATTTGTTTATCCTTGGTGTGATATCATCTTATTTATTTTTTTTTCATATATATACTATATAAATATGTGTATGTATTTTTGTAATATTCCTGCTTCACTAAAATCTTTCAAAAAGCTTTTGTTTTTATGTTGTAATATTAATTTTCTTTTTTTTTTGGGTTTTACTTTTAATATAAGAAAATATGAAACCAACAAATTTTTAATAATAAAAAAATATGTATATTTACATTTTATTTATAAAATAGTCTTACAAAAATAAAACATATCGATAATATATAAAAAATATTAAAAAAAAAAACAAAAAATTACATTTTTGTTATTAAGAAAAAATCATTGTGATTTTTTTTCAAAGAAAAAAAAAACTAAATAAAATTAAAAACTATAATTTAAATAAAAATCTATTTATTTGTCTGTTATCTAGGCTGAGAATATTAATTCGATATTTATCATTTTCTTTATAAAAATGTATTATTGTATTTTATTATTTTCATTTTCAAAATATAACAAAAACAAGTTAAAAAATATTTATTTTATTTTTTAAATAAATAATAATCAAAAAAAATATTTAGAGTTGTGTTCAGTTAAATTCAACAATAATTTTTGTTTGTTTTTATTTTTAATAATTACTGAGTGAGTGATATTTAATTGTGTGTTGTTGTTGTTTTTTCTTGTAGTAAATAACTTAATAAAATACATATTTATAAATTTTGTTTAATCTCACTTAAAAATTAATAATAATTATAACTCTGTTTATCTTAATTGTATAATTGTTTGTATTTCTCATTTATTTAAGATTATCTCCACTACAAAACTAAATCTTAATTTGTATTTATAATTAATTATTATAGTATAATTTATATATTAATTAATAATACTTAAATTAAGATATATAATAAACAGAATTTACAGTCTGTTTCTGAGAAAAAAAATCGAAATTCAACACCAAATGTAGTGAAATATTTGATCGAAAAAATACAGGGGTTCACTAGAAGATTCCATTACAAGTCGGCAGCCTTTGTGACCCCCATTATTATGTTGTTATATAAAGTGCCGTTTCGATTTTTACACAGAAACAGATTGTTAGTGTATTTTTTTGTTTTTATTATTGACAATTATAAATAATTCCCAAGTTATATTTGAAACACAAATATGTATGCGCATGTGTGTGTGTTGTTTACAGATTGTTTTTCTTCAGGAAGTCATTTTGTGGTAAAAAATTCAAACTATTTTTTTACCACTTTTTTTCATTAAAATTTGAAAATTAGTTTTTTTTTTTGTTTTAAAATTTGTTTCATTTCAAAAATTGCACTTTTTAAAAGACATGCGACAAATGATTTTTTCCACTTGATAAAGTATATTTTATTAAACAACAATCCTTTAAGGATTATTCAGTTTTTTTCGACATCTGTAAACACAGAAGAAATGTGAACAGGATTTATGCATTTCGTTTTTTCTTCTTGAGAAACAGAATCCAATAGTAAAGCTGAAGTGGTTTCATTTCCACCTATCAATTCCTATTTGAATGACTGGTATCGATGCAGCCAGAGTGTGGTTTTTGGCCATCTTAAAAAGGGAACATTCGATCAAAGCGGGTAAGAAGATACCTGCTATGGGACTCCACTGATGTAACCATTTTTTAAGTAATTTTTCGCACTGGTAATCCACAAATTAATTGAGGTTATAATGGGTTTGCCATGCAACCAGTCAATACTTTTTATAAAAGAGGCTGATGAACAAAACGATTTTCGTTTTATGGAAGACCAGGAAACATTTTTATAGAATCTAAATTCTTCCCCCAGTCTTCTCCTTTCTGATATTATATAAAGCCCTTTATTAAAACATAAATAATTTTTCTACAGACATTCTGAGCCTTATTACAACCTAAAAGAAAATATTTTGACCTAATATATGAAGGATTCTTACAAGCTCATCTGCAAGAACACAAAAAACTTGTCAATAAAAACTTCGTTTAAAGGTCTTATGTGATAGAAGAACTCTTATATGGGTATAATACAGCTAAACCTTCTTCAAAGCAAATTTTAGAATTTAGAGCATTTTAATCACTGCTATTCAAATGTTGTGATGAAATTTTTATCTATTGTTGGTGGCCGAAGCTGAGTTTATGTTGTTAAGATTTTATGTCAGTTCTATTATCACGTGGAGCAAACAACTAGCATAGTACAATTCCTTCTAGAGACTCTACATGATGAGTATTCAATGTGTGGCCCAATTTAAAAAAAAAATTGATTATCCCAAGTGCTACTAAACACATTTTTGAAATCCCTATACTGTTTTTTACTATTGGTCAATTATTTTCAAGAAAACTTACAAATGCGCGAAAGTGTGACAGAGAAAGAGAGAAACCTCTTTCCGTTTTTTATAATATCACCAAAATGAAAAAAAATATCTTAAAAATTTTGTACATCCCACGACCAGCGTTAATGTTCCCAATTAATAATTATTTTAACCGCAGTCCTTCTATGGTCCAAAGCCATTGCCACCAGCATCTGTTTGTAATTGATGCAATGTTTGATGTTGCTGTTGTTGTGGTTGCTGCCCAACAAGTAAGGAGGATGATAACGATGATGCGGAACCAGCCGTGACATTATTACCGCCGCTGCTATTCATCATATTCATTTGATTCCTCGTATTATCCGCTGTTGTTGTTGCCGATGATGATGTGACAGTTGCAGCATTATTGTCTAGACCGGTCCCTGTTGTTGTTGCTGCTGATTGCCCGCCTTGGGCGCACTGCTAGAACCATGAACGTGGATTTGCAGCATCATATGGTTTGGGTATACCCAATGTCGATGGCCGATATGCCGATGGCGGTGGTTGACCATAACCCGCTGCCGCAGCTGCTGCTGCCGGTCCCGTTAACAACGATGGAAATGACATCATCCGATAATCATCACGTCTGAAATATTGTTGATACAATTGACTGTTACCGTCTAGCTGTGAGGCAGCATTCATAAAGGGATATGGAGCGGCCCGTGTGGTAGGATGTGTCAAAAAGCTGTAAGGATTTGCAGCAGCTGCTGCCGCTGCGGCGGGACTTAAAGCCGATTGCGTCTTATCCATAACACTGGCGGCGCTCACTGAATTGCTGGCATCATTTGCAGTATTACTGCTGCGATGGGCGGGAGCGGGTGCCATATAGTATGGGTTGGGGGCATCACGAAATTGATCTAAATAGCTGGAGCCGGCCGTTTGATCGCCATAAAGGCCCAGTGTGCTGGCTGCAGTGTGTCCGAAATTGAAAGCACTACCGGGTACCAATCCGGCGGCTGTTTTCAGGGATAGGGCAGCGGCAGCATCTAAGGCTGAGCTGGACGACGATGTTGTTAGGGAGGAATTTGCTTGGTGGTGTTGATTTGTTGAGGCGGCCACTGATGCGGACACGGAGGAGGCATTTTGTGTGATCTGACTGGAATTGGAGCTGGCGGATAATGGTGAACCAACACCGGTTGATTTAAGACCGGCATAAAGTTGAAAACTTTGTAGAGCCTGTAATTGATGGGGCGTGGGTACAGCTGCTGCAGCGGCGGCTGCTGCGGCCACGGCAGCTGCGGAATTGGAATTTTGTGAGGCGGGATTGTTATAAAGATTCTGTTGTTGTTGCTGTTGGCTTTGATGATGTTGTTGTTGTGAGGTTTGATGATGTTGCTGCTGTGTCTGATGGTGTTGTTGTTGTTGCTGTAACTGTTGTTGTTGCTGCTGCTGAGCCTGGGCTTGAGCCTGCTGTTGTTGTAATTTGGCTTGTGCTGCCGCCTGCTCCGCTGCAATTGTGGATGCCTTCTTCTTTCGTCCCCTTTTGGCTGGGGCTGGTTTTTGTGGCTCAACAACCTGTTGCTGTTGCTGCTGTTGTTGTTGTTGTGGGGCTCCACTTAAATTATGTAAATAATTTGTTGTGGCTGATGCCGCCGTGGGCATTTGATGCGGATTACCGTAAATGCTGGCACTGCTGCTAGATGTACCTCCAGATGCTCCCGTATTATGCATCGCATTCAAATAATGCTGAGAAACTGAACTCTTACTGGCCGCCGCCGCCGTCGAGGCTGCTGAACTATAGGTACTATGGGCCGCCGGCGGCATGGTTTTATCATAATAATTTGTAGCTCCTCCCGAGGAGGAGGAGGAGGAGCTTGTCAAACCCATCAAAGAGCTTGGATCACCCAGGGGATGTAGCAGAGACGAGGCAGGATTGTTGTAGGTCTGTGTTGGTGGTGGCGGAGGTGTGGGTTTATTATAGGCCGCCAAATGATGTGTGTGTGATA
This sequence comes from Musca vetustissima, assembly GCF_032173495.1. NCBI lineage: Eukaryota > Metazoa > Arthropoda > Insecta > Diptera > Muscidae > Musca > Musca vetustissima. Next base: position 21,927 of record NW_026873253.1, read on the forward strand.
GATGATGACTGGCAGCCGAGGACGAGGTCATGGCCGATAGAAGAGTACTGTTGGAAGTTGATGAATTTGATGTTGAATTGGAATCATGATTTGTGGCGCCTGTCGAGGAGAGGGAACTGGAGCTGGTGGAATTTTTATCACTGCTATTCGAATGTTGTTGTTGTTGATGTGATTGTTGCTGTTGGCCGTAACTGAGTTGATGTTGTTGAGAGTTTTGTGTTAGTTTGTTGTTGGCGCTGCCATAAAGACTGTGTTGTTGCTGTTGCATATTATGATGTTGCTGCTGCTGTTGGTGTTGTTGTTGCTGCTGTTGATGTGCCATATAGGTGTTATCGTTATTGGACATATTCAAAGGTTGCTGCATACTGTCTGCGGTCTTCTGCTGTTGTTGTGCCATTTGTTGTTGTTGTTGCATTTGTTGTAAACTGCTATTGGCTGTTGTTGGATTCGTATTTTGCAGGGTATTGTAATTCAAACTGGCCTTTAATATATCCAATGCTGTTTTATTTTGTTGCTGTTGTTGCATCGATTGTTGTTGCTGCTGCAGCGTATGTTGTTGTTGTTGTTCGCTTTGCTGCTGCTGTTGTTGATGCATCAAATGGCTACTGGCATTCAAATGTTGTTGCTGCTGTTGTTGTTTATTTGTTTCTGATTGCATTTGAGATTTTTGTTGTTGTTGCTGCTGCTGTTGCAATGTTGCTGCATTCTGTTGGTTGTCTTTGGTATAGTCCTTGGGGAAACCCAACGATGCCGCCTGATTATACATGGCAAATGCCTTCTCGGGAGCTATATTACCAAAATGCTTGCCAAAGGCCATGGAACCCAAAAACGAATCGAACATTTGAGAATATTTCGATAGCTGTTGTTGGGGATCCTGGCTCTGTTGTTGTTGTTGTTGAGAAGAAGTTTGCTGATGTTGTTGTTGCTGCATTGGATTGGATGTCTGTGACAGTAGAGCCGATAATGTACTCTGCTGATGTGGCTGTTGCTGCTGTTGTTGTGGTGTAACATTTGTTGTTGTATTGCTATTCGTTTGCTGGCCCAGTCGTGCCGAATTACTGCCGCTGGTATCTTCACATTTTTGTTGTTTCCTGGCCGTGCCAAAATCCATTTCTAGCAGATTGTCGGCACTTCGTTTCAAGGTGTTGGGCTGCAGCTGGGCAACTTGTTGTCCAATTTGTTGTTGATGTTGTTGTGTATGTGATTGTTGTCCATGTTGTTGTGGCTGTTGTTGTGTATTTGTCGCCGTCGTTCCAGCTGTACTCAATGAACTTTTATGGGCCTGTACCTGTTGATGCATATGCTGCATAAATGCTGCCATATCGCCCGTCCCAGCAGCACCACCTCCAGCAGTATTGCTATTTGTGTTGTTGTTGTTAGTAGTGTTGCTGGAATTAGTATTTAAACCGTAATGATTAGCTGCACTGAAAGCAGTGGAATTCGATTTCTGAGTATCTTTGAGAGTATCCTCCGTTGTGGTGTTACTGTTGGCCGCCAACATCTTACTAGCCGCCGCCTCCGCTTGATATTGGGCATAGGTAGGATAGCTGGGTTTGTTGGATAACAATGAAGAATGCTGTTGCTGTTGTTGTTGTGAGCTCGACTGTTGGCTATTCAAATGCGATAAAAGATTGACATGTTGCTGGCTATTAGATGACTGAGAATTTTGATTACTAGTCGCCATTGGCTGATGCTGACCGAGTTGGCTACTGTTATTGTTACTATTATTGTTGTTGTTAGTGGTGGTGGTGGCGGAGTTGCTATCCCTCCAATCATTAGTCCTTGCTGTGGATGACTTATTTATATCGCTCAGGTTACTATTCTCATTGCTGTGGGGTCCACCTCTTAGCATTGTCGAGTTGAAGAGATTTTGTAGACTATCAGCTGAGGGGTTTTGGGAGGCATTAGAAGAGGCATCTTCTTTTTGATTGTGCAGTTGAGAGACTTGATGTTGTTGCTGTAATTGTTGTGAATGTTGTTGCTGCTGCTGTTGTTGTTGTTGTGATGGTGGTGGTACATAGGCATTTGAATTGACACCCAAAGAAGAAGCAGATTGAGATCCACCCACCGAGGACGTGGAATTCTCCATTTTTGTATTATAAAGATTTGAATTTTGTTGCTGCTGCTGATCCTTTGTCAAATCATTGCCATAACTGCTGCCGCCACCTAAGCCATGATAATTATGACTTGTCATATTAGACTGGCCATATGTGGGTGGTTGGGGAGGAGTTTGGGCCACTGCTTGCTGAGGCTGTGTACCTACACTGGGTGGTTGTTGTTGATACGGTGACATAACGGGTTGTTGATAGGGTGAATTTTGTTGTGATTGCTCAGCCGGTGAATTAGCCAAGGGTGTGGGTGGTTGAGTGGCAGCCGAAGAGGCTGGCGAATCAATGTTGGGTAATGGACTGTGTTGTTGATTTAACGGTGAATGTACACTGGATGAACCAGAAGCACCAGCAACTCCACCACCAGTTATCTGTGGTGTATGGGCCGGACTGTGGGCCAATGTTCCCGGATGTGTTGCCGTGCCACCACCAGCAGCACCATAGGGGGATTGTTGTTGTGGTCCCTGTCCCGCAGAAGATGCAGCTCCTTGATAAGGTGAATTGGGTGGATGATAAGGACTCTGATGTGGCTGGGGTGTGGTGTGCGGCGTGGCATATGGTGAATTCTGATTCTGCTGATAAGGCGAATGTGGATTGGGTGTACTGGGACTCATTGAACTATTATAATCCGATTCCTGGCTACGTGGTTGCTTATATTGATCATACAAATTCGGCAATGGTGATGTGGAGGAATAGACCGGTGTCTTCGAGGCCTCTGAACCCGAAGGATTGTAACTATTTGCACCCCCATATGGTGAAGTGCCACTTAACTCCGGTGTCGAAACATTTGGCGATGAGGCCGATGAATAAATATGCTGGGAATACTGAGGATAAGGTGAGGGCATTTCGCGGGGACTACAACTCTTATCGGGACTACTTTTCGTCGTGGTGTCTTGATAAAAGTTAACTTTGATTGTACCATTCAGGGGATAGGGTGAGGAAGGTTTTGTTATTTCATCCGGTTTGGGTGAAACCATAATGGGCGATGCGCCTATTGGAGATGCTCCAATTGGAGATGTATAACTTCCCGTGTTATAGCCGCCGTAACGATCCTCAATGGTAATACGTGGTGAATCAGGATCTTGACTAAAACTAGACCGCTCGGAAATGGTGCTACCCGTACTACCCTTGCGTTGCCGTGGTGCAGAGGGCAATGAAAACGTGTCACCAATTAAGGAGGTGCTGGGGGCGGCTCCTGCTGTCGTCGGACTTTTATTGGCTGGATTTGTAGCCAAACCTATGGTGGAGTTACATGCACCACCAAGTACCCCTCCTGCTGCAGCAGATTTATCTGAACCCTTTTCATCTGCACCAGCTGCATCTGGATTTTGTTTTTCTTCTTCTTCTGACTTTTTGCATTTCTTTGGAGCCCCAAATGCCTTAAACCAGGCGCTTAAATTTGGTTTCTCCTTGGTCGACGATTTACCCTCACCACCTGTGTTGGCGGTGGTGGCATTGACATTAACATCTGTTGCCTTTGCCGTTGATGTTTTTGCAGCCACCAATAAGGCCTCAAAAGGCCTGGGTTTATCACCGACTTTTAATTCCTCATCAAGTTTTTCTTTATCACCAGAAGACAATGATGTTGCTACCTTTGGAAAAGGCAATAGACCTTCCAATACATGATCCTTTGATTTTTGATCCTCTTTGTCATCTTTTTCCTTGTCACCACCCAAACCCAAGGCAGGACTTAATGCAGCTTTGTTTACCGTTTTACTGGCCAATTCATCAATGAACGAGGGCGTCGAACCAATGGAAAAATCGTCAGTTTTTATCACGGAACCCAAACTTAGTTTGGGTACATTGTCGGCCGTCTCCACAATCAGGGCATTTTTAATTTCCTTCGTCTTAATGGGACCACCAGATGCATTGGGCCCCAATGCAAATAGCTCATCAGGTTTATTAACATTTTGTATTAAATTGCCCTTGGCTTTGCCAGGTTGCAGCCGGTCTATGGTCCTAAGGAGATTATCCTTTCGCCGGGAATTCGAGGAGGCTTGTAGCTTTTCCTTCAACGACTTCCTCTTATCCTCCTTGGCCATTTGTTTTTTGATATGTGGCGGTGGTGGTGGATGTAGTAGGAGTTGTGTCGTTGAGGGCTCCTTGGGCTTGGGCATTGTCACCGTGGTCAGAGAAGGAGCTATGGTGGTGGGTGGGGGAATCAACAATGGTGTATTGGCTGCTGCCACCGAATTCAACGACGCTATAGAGGGAGCATTTATCGACGATGAATTCGATGAGGCATTCACTGATGTGCTACCCACAGAATGACCTGATGTGGTGGAATGGGGAGGTGAGGTTGCCCTGACCATGCTAGTGGCTGTGGGTAACAATTCATTGAGTATATCTTTCTTTGGTAAATTCGAATCAGACGAAGAGTTGTTGTCGGCCACCAGTTCATCGAAGGCTTCTTGCAGCTTTACCGGCATAAGATCATCCTTGGCTCCGGCTGGCTCTTCCAATTTTGCCGATATTGTAGCATCAAAATCATCCATCATATATCGTGATGGCGAATTTGAGGCTGAAGAGAATTCCGAAAAACGTGGGGTGTGCTCCAGCCAACGATTGATGTCCTTGAGGGTTTGTTCGGTCTCCACATCCAAGGCTTCCATATTGGCTGATGAGGAATTAGTGGTGGTATTATTGGAATTATTTTTATTATTCTTTCCGCCCCTTTTACCACCACCTCCCGCTTGATTTGTGGCTGAGGCCTTCTTTTGTAAAGCTTTCTTGGGTGGTGGAGGTGGTTGCGGTTTTTCCTCGATGATCTTCAGTTCTTCCACTTTGGGTGGTTCTATTACTACTTCGGGTAGGGGAACTTGTAGTGGAGCTTCATTCGCCACTTCCATTTCTAATGGAGGTGGTGGTGTTGGTTCCCTTACAAAAGCCTTTAATTTGTCCTTCTTCTTGGGTGGTAATTTGTCAACAGCCGTTAAAGGTTTCTTGTCTTTATTTTCGGTTATGGGTGGAGTTGGAGTTGCTACTCGTGCGTTTACTTCCTCCTTCTCCGTTATGGGGGTCTTATCTTCAATGGCTGGCTGGGAGGACAATTTTTCTTCGTGTATTGGTATTTCTTCTTTTTCTAAATAATTCTTTTCTTCCTGTACCTCCGCTTTTGTCGTTGCGACTGGGGCAATTTCTTTTTTATTGGTGAGCATTTCATCCTCCTCAGGTTTACTGGTCACTGCAGATGGTGTTTTCACATCTTTTGTCTTTTCTTCTTTATTCAAAGATTTTTCTAAAATTTTCTTGGCTTTCTTGGTGTTGTCACGAGATTTCCTACCCCTACCAGTGGTCGTGGTGGTCTCTGCCGGCTTATCTGGTGTCTTATCTACCTCTGATCTTTTCGACGCAGCTGAATCTTTTTTACGTGAACTATTTGTTCTACTGGTTGCAGCTGGTTTGGTCTCTGTATTCTGTTGATTTAACAAAGCTCTACTTCTACGATATTTAATTAGCTCATACTTATCCAGGAAAGGCAGTAGCATTTCCAGCTCGGCTTGTTCAGCCGCTGCAGCAGCTGCTGCTGCATCTTTTTCCGGATCCTTTTTCTTTTTATCATTCGACACAGACGATGACGAAGAGGATATGGAACGTTTACGTTTAGTTTCCTTTGCTTTACTGTTGTTAGTGGCCCGCGCGCCTCCTCTACGTCCGCCGGTTGCACCCCTTCTTTTGGGTGGTTCTGGCGTAGGTTCACGCGATTCTTCTTCCTCCTGCTCCTCTTCTGAGCTATGACTAGTTATCGATTTGAAATCCTCTCTATCGGAATCTGCTGGGGCAACATTTGATTGGGTGCTTTGCACTTTCTTGACCGTTGTCAACAATTCCGATAGATCATCGTTAAGGGCACTTTTTGAGTATTTTTTGTGTAGATCAACTTTAAACGGTGACATACTACGCGAGTCGTCATCATCATCGTGAACTTCCTCTTCCAGTTCTGAGGCGGATGCTTCCAAAGCGGCCACGGCCGGAGGTGGAAGATCTTTGTTGGAGGGTATTGAAGATTTCCGTTTATTCAATGCCTTGGGTGTTGCCGGTGGTGGTGGCGGTGGAGGTTCTTCCTCAAGTTCATCCTGTGGTAATCCGGCTTCTTCATCACTTGATGACTCATCTTCGTCCTCCTCCTCATCGGATTCTGTCATTTTGGAGGAATTTTTGCCCCGACCTTTCGTTTTAGTTTTCGGTTTCTTTTCCTTCTTCTTCCCTGAATTCTTTTTCTTTTGATTGGATTTGCTACTTGTCTTGTTTTCTTTTGTCTTATTCTTCGCACGTTTACTTGTCGACGACTTCATTTCATAACTTTCATCCTCGTCTTCATTGTCAGGTGGTTCTTCTTCGGACTCCATCTCCAGCATATTTTCCTCTTCCGAAAAATCATATTCATCTTCTTTTTGTCTGCCACTGCCGGAACTCTTTTTCTTGGATGATTTCTTCGATTTACCCAATTTGGATTTTTTCGATTTTCGATCTTTCTTCGAAGAGGAATCTTTGGAACTTTTTGACTTCTTTGAAGAGTTGCGACTTTCTTCCAGATCATCCCCCGCTGCCGCCGCCTCTTCTTCATCCACATCCATTTCTTCTTCCTCCTCGTCGCCGCTTTGTATTGATTTATCACCTTTTTTATTTGATTTTGATTTTCGTTTACGTTTTTTGTCTTTATCTTTCTTTTTGCGTTTTGACGATTTATGCTCACCATTTTCGCCTTCCAAATCTTCCGCCGCTGGGTCACCGGCGTGTTCATGTTCATGATGATGCTGTGGATGTTCTCCTCCTTCATCGTCTTCTTCGTCGCCGTCATCATTATTATTTGATTTTTTTGCATGTTTATTTTTACGTTCCTGAGATTTATGTCCCGATTTTTTATTGCCACCACCACTGCTGCTGGTCATAGTAGTATCTTGATTCTCCTTATCTTTGGCCTTCTTATTGAAATACTTCTCACGAAATACATTCATTTTGGAATCAGCCGCCGGATAACTTAAATTTGGATCATCCTCGTCATCGTCGGATAGATGATCGAAATATTTTTTGGTGGCTTTGTCAAAGGCCTCTTGTAGTTTATTTACCATTTCGGTATATTCTGTGAAAAGGGTAAAGTGGGGTTAGTGAAATACATATGCCGCTGAAGAATTTCATGTGGGCCTTACCATTATCATTGCCATTATATAACCGACAATTATTTACAATTAATTTGAAATCATTGCGAAAATCACTGAATTTCTGATATTCGCCATTGTCCAGTTTGTCTTCCATTTTGAGGAGATCCATGGGCCTAAAAGAAAAATTTGAAAATATTATTATGGAAAAAAATTTTATGTTTGAAATATAAATATTAAAATAATAATGTAATGGAGCGGTTATGGCTTTATCGGGTCATTTAATAATATTTAGGCGCAGAAGCTAATAAAAAAATACATAAAGAAGACCTATGTAATGTCTTCGAATCGTAGAAGCTTTTCAGAATATCTTCTAGCCATAGATAATTCTTAAAGCAACCTTCATCCGTCAAAAATGTATAGATGGTCTTCTAGCTAAAACCAAAAGAAACCCTTTGTAAGATTTTCTAACCATAGAGCACATCTATGTATAGAAGTTCTCTGTAAAGGTCTTCTACCTAAAGGAGTTCATTATGAAATGTTCTATGAAAAGAAGACCTTTAGAAAGGTTTTACATGTACAGAAGACCTCTGAAAGTGTATATAAAGAGTCTTCTATGTAGAGAATACCTTTCCGAAGGCTCTTTTATGTGTAGAAGACCTCTCTGAAGGGTCTTCTATGTAGAGCATACCTCTCCGAAGGACATTCTATGTGTAGAAGAGCTTTTCGAAGTATCTTCTATGTATAGAAGATTTCTCCGAAAGGTCTTATATTTATAGAGGATTTCTCCGAAGCTTTTTCTCTGTATACCTCTCCGAAGGGTCTTCAATGTAAAAAAAGTCCCCTCCGAATCTTCTATGTATAGAAGATTTCTTCGAAGGGCTTTCTATATATGGAAAACATCTCCGAAGGGTATTTTAAGTATAGATGACCTATCCGAAAGGTCTTCGATGTATAGAAAACTTATCCGAAGGATCATCGATGAAAAGAAGTCCTTTCCGAAAGGGTATTATATGCATAGACCTTCCCGAAATGTATTATATGTATAGAATACCTTTCCGAAAGGTCTACTATGTATAGAGGACCAATCCGAAATGTCTTATACGAATAGAGGATGGGTCCGAAGGGTCTTCGATGTGTAGAATACCTTTTGAAAGGGTCACATATTTAAAGAAGTCCTCTCCGAAGGGTCTTCTATGTATATAAGGCCTCTCCGAAGGATCTTATATGAATAGAAGTCCTTCTCTAAGTGTATTATATGTATAGAATACCTATCCGAAGAAGACCTCTGAAAGTGTATATAAAGAGTCTTCTATGTAGAGAATACCTTTCCGAAGGCTCTTTTATGTGTAGAAGACCACTCTGAAGGGTCTTCTATGTAGAGCATACCTCTCCGAAGGACATTCTGTGTGTAGAAGAGCTTTTCGAAGTATCTTCTATATATAGAAGATTTCTCCGAAAGGTCTTATATTTATAGAGGATTTCTCCGAAGCTTTTTCTCTGTATACATCTCCGAAGGGTCTTCTATGTAAAAAAAGTCCCCTCCGAATCTTCTATGTATAGAAGATTTCTTCGAAGGGCTTTCTATATATGGAAAACATCTCCGAAGGGTATTTTAAGTATAGATGACCTATCCGAAAGGTCTTCGATGTATGGAAAACTTATCCGAAGGATCATCGATGAAAAGAAGTCCTTTCCGAAAGGGTATTATATGCATAAAAGACCTTCCCGAAATGTATCATATGTATAGAATACCTTTCCGAAAGGTCTTCTATGTATAGAGGACCAATCCGAAATGTCTTATACGAATAGAGGATGGGTCCGAAGGGTCTTCGATGTGTAGAATACCTTTTGAAAGGGTCACATATTTAAAGAAGTCCTCTCCGAAGGATCTTATATGAATAGAAGTCCTTCTCTAAGTGTATTATATGTATAGAATACCTTTCCGAACGGTCTTCTATGTATATAAGTCCTCTCCGATGGGTCCTCTATACATAGAGGACCAATCCGAAAGGTCTTCTATGTATAGAGGATAGGTCCGAAGGGCCTTTGATGTATAGAATACTTCTCTGAGGGGTTTAGAACCCTATGTATACCGAAAAAAAATATACTATGGTTATTATTTCTATTAAACCCCTGAGAATCTCCGGTACCTTTCTCCCATAAAATCATCTATGAATAAATGGAATGTAATGAATGGATGTATGATTGAATTTTGTTGCAGTTGTCACTACTTACCTCCTAATTATGGAATAATATCTGGGTGCAATATCCTCCTCCACGGGATCCATAAACGGCCAGGCATCACGATGATTTTTCACATAGACCAGTACTTTGTGCATGCCAATTTGTAACACCTCCTCCATTTCGGTAAAGCTAAGAACATTTGTTGTGATGGAATTTTTGTTCGTACAATAATTGTTGTAGTTGTGGTTGAGGTTGGTCGAGGAGGATGAGGTTGATGATGTGGTCGTGGTGGTGGTGGAGTACAGAGATTTTGTTGTTTGATGATGATGGTGTTGGTGTTTTTGTGATTGATATTTGTGATAGGAGGTTGATGATTTTTTATGTACATATGTGGAATCATGTTGAAGGAGTAGGGAATTATTATTGTGATGATGATAATGGTGTTGTTGTTGTTGTTGATTATTGGGAAAGTGTGCATTGGTATTAGTAACTGTATTACTAGTGGAAGTATTTAAATAAGAAGAGGAAGAGGAGGTGGTATTATTATCGTTAGTATTGGTGGTGTTGACTATAGAAGAAGTATTTAAACAAGAGGAGGAGGTGGAAGAGGTATTGTGAGGGTGTTGGTGAGAGTTATGTGTCTGATGTTTCAAATAACGTTTGGTTGGTGGTATTTTGGCCATATCTGGTGTAGAAGTTGTTGTGGTGCTATTTGACCGGGATGTTCTACTGCTAATTAAATTGTGACATGGATTATTGTCGCTATTTGTATTGGTCATGGTACAGGGTGATGATAACGGCACATGATCCTGCTGTTGATGGTGTTGGCTTTTGTGGCCCTTGTTGCTGTTACCCTTGATATTGAATTTGTGGCTATACACAAGAATGGTTGTTGGTTCGCGGTTCGAATTCATATGTGTTTTTGTTGGGAAGTTGGAGGGTGATTTTGACATCGATTTAAAAGTATTTGGCATCGTGATGAATTGTAGGTTGTTTGGTGGTATTTTTAATATATATATGGATGATTGGATTTGGTTGATAGTGATTTTTACATTTTACACAATTGCATGATTTTTTGGTATTTGTTGTTTTTTTTTAACACACAAAAGAAAAAAATCAAGAAGGAAAAGGGTACAAAATACAAATTGGTACTTGTTTAGATGAATATTTATTTACAAATGAAATTCGCTGTTAGTTTTGGTATTACTCGGAAAGGAGAGGTAAACAATTCGAGAGCCCAAACAAAAACAGAATACAGCTGTGGTTGGTAACTACAATTTTGTATTGAATTTTACAAAATAAAATTAGATCAAGCATGCCAAAAACCAAAGAAGCTAAGGTAAGTTTATTAACAAAAAAAGATTTATTCCTTTGTACTGCTATAATACAATAGAATTAAATATAATCGATAATAGTCTACGTATCCTTAGGTAACACTACACATAGAATACCCTTGAGGGAGGGGTTTCTATAAATATAATAAATACCCTCAAAATGGTTTCTATACATCGAATATCCTTCATAGAGTTATTCTATATATAGAATAACTTTAAAAAGCTCTTTTATGTATAGAACACCCTTCAGAGAATACGAAGTGTTGGGAATATTAGAGAAGCGGTAAATAAATATTATCTGGAATTCATCGTGACTGTTAAGGCAAATTTCCACTTCTATAGGTAGGCCAACGGGTTTTCATACGTCAATGGATATTAATTTGGGAATCAAATGTTTATACCCTTCACCAAACTGTGGTACAGGGTATTATGTATTTGTGCATATGTTTGTAACAGGCAAAAGGAATCGAGATATACCCATGGTTCCTTTTGAGAATATGCATAGAATCACTTTCTGAGTCGATTTACGCATATCCGTCTGTCCATCCGTCCATGTATTTTTGTGAACAAAGTACAGGTCACATTTATGATCCGATTTGGATGTAATTTGGCACAGTTCACTTATTTGGCACAAGGACCAACCCTATTGAAATTTGAGAAAATCGGTTCAGATTTATATATAGCTCTTATATATAGTTTCGTCCGATTTTTTGTGAATGATACACCAAAATCAGAAATATTTGACCTACACACAGAGTACGGAATTAGGTCCAGAGTGATGTCTGCGAAGTTTTGTTAAAATCGGTTCAGATTTAAATATAATATAGCTCCCATATATAGTTTCGTCCGATTTTTTGTCCGTATATTATGTACCAAAATCATTCATTAATTTAATTTTAATGTCAAAAGAACCCCCACTTGAGAACACAAACCATGTTAGAAAATAATGAAGATCTTGACCGATAACATTTATTAGTTTTTGTGTTATCTGCGCCAAGATTTGTTAAAAACACTGATTCAAGAAAATTTAAAATAATATAGGCATTCCCATATATAGCATTATATCTTCAAGATTTTATTTGCTTGAATTTTTAAAGGGAATTTTTGAATTTGAATTCGAACCTACCGAATTAAACGGTCAATGTAACCCCAATTAAATTAAAATTAAATTGATTTCAATGATTAGCCTTAATTTCAGTAGTGTTGAATTGTTGTTTACATTTGCCAATATCTATTGCAGCCATGAAGTTTTTTAATACACAAAATTTCAAACTTGCAAGAAATTAGGCAAATTTGGAATAATAATACATGCATCCAAAGAGAGCGAGAGAGAGTATTTGGGAAAGCAAAAAATTATAAGAAAACAAAAAATACAAAAGTAAATATACATTTTTATTATAGCTGAAAACCCAAAATAACCGCCAATTATGATGATGAAAAGGAGTGATGTGTTTTTAGAGAAGAATGTTGAAGAAATAAAGGGAATAGAGTGCATAGAAAATACAAAGGTTACAAGCTTACTCATCGGCACTTTTTTCCGAACTCTGTGAAGAGATGTTGGTCTTGGAATTTGTGTTAATGGTGTTGCTGGTCTCATCTTCTTTAGATGTATCCGCTGCCGATGCTGTCGTTGAAGCCGGTGTCTCTTGATTTGCTTTGGAATTCGATTTTGATTTACGTCCTCCTCCTACGGCTGCTTTTGTTGTGGTGTCTGTGGATGCTTTTTGTTTCTTATTGGCCATAGTGGAATTTTTTGTTTTGTTGTTGGTGTTTGTGGAATTGCTGGAAGAAGATGTTGTGCCGGTGCCGCCACCGGCTGAAGAGGAATCTTGCAAGGCAGGCGGTATAAAGATGTTGCCTGTTAGCGAGGAAAGAGAATTATTTGTTTGACGTCCTGGTAATTTCATATTTGTAGCTGGTGCCATATCCTGCTGCTTTATAGCAGATACTGTTGTTGTTGTTTTTTTCTTGTCTTTTTCTTTTTTTATTGCCGATACACTTGTCACCAATGGATCAGTGTGGTGATGAGTGTGTGCTACTGCTGCTACCGTTCCACCCGATTCGTTATGATGATGATGGTGGTGATTTTGTGGCAAAAATAAATGTAAACTTTCTGTGGGCACTACACCCAGAGCACGACAAAAATTCTCCTTATCTTCGGGACTTAAGACGGGCTCTTCTTCATCGATGTGATTACGATGGTATTGTGTTAGAGAAGATGCGCCACCCGTCGAAGCTGAGGCCGCCGCCGCTGCTGCTGCCGCTATTGTGTGGTTATTGTGTTTGGCTAGTTTTTCCGATAGCAAATGTAATTGTGTGGCGGAAATTTGTCCTGGATGAGTAGGTGGTGTATCCTTTTTTACATCCACAACAGCAGTTCGCACCACCACTTCCTGATGATCACTTGTTGCTTCGTCCTTTCCCCTAGAATTATTGTGTTTTTGTTTTTTACGATGTTCTTTGGATTTCTTCTTTTGTTTCTTTTGGGATTTCTTCTTTTTGTGATGGTGGTGATGATGATGATGGTGGTGGTGATGATGATGTGACTTCTTATTTAGTTTTGTTGTGTGTTTATCGGTTTCCTCTTGTTCTTGTTGCTGCTGTTGCTGTTCCTCCTCATCGATATTTTGATTATCGTCGTTATGATTGGTTAAATGTTTATTGTTGTTGTAATTTCTTGGACTGTGATGTTCAACTTCTTCTTCTCCTTCTTCCTCGTCTTCTCTTTGTGGTTCCTCTGGCTGTATGAATTCCTGTTTTTCCTTTTCTAATGTTAATACTTCTTCTCCCACTGCTGATGCTGTTGTAGTTGTTAAGGCTTGGTGTTCTCCTGCTTCTGCTTCCTCTTCTTCGTTTGGTTCTAATTTAATATTTTTCAATAGATCCAAATGTTCATCTGTTAGTGTTGTTGTATAATCTACAATTTTGTGGCTATTCGGTTGTTGTTGTTGTTGGTTGTCACAATCTTCTCCTGTTACTGCAGCAAATTGTTGTTGATAGTCTAATTGCTGTTGCTGCTGTAGTTGGTGGTGATGTTGATGATAGTTGTCTTCAGCATCATCATCTTCATCAAAATAACGATCAATATCGCCCTCGTCCTCTTCGTCGTCCTCTTCTTCGGGTGTCAGACAAAATGTTTCTCGATGTCCTAAAAAATCACTCGAATTTGTGGTTATGGTACGACGCAAAGAGCTGGCATATGTTGAGATACCACTGGCCGTTGATGTTGATTGTGAACTGTAAATATGTGCGGAAAATATTTTAGTTAACATTGTATTTGAAAAAAAATTTGTATAACAACCAAAATAGTATATGAGGAGAATGCATGCACAGAATGTGTAGTTAAGTGATGGTCGAAAATTATAAATAAATAATTAGAATAATAAACATAATTAGAATAATTAAAAAAGAACATCTAAAAATATATTTTCCTCGGGGACTAAAAAATATAAATTTAAATCTCGGATTTTTTGAGAGACCTTAAAAATGATTTTCAACGAAATCCTAGATTAATGTCCTACAGAAAAATATTTAAATCAATCGTGGATTGTTGATATTCCTTGAAAAAAATTTTAACCATTCTAGATTGTTGACAGTCCTTCAAAAAAATATTTAAAATAAATATCCTGGAATCTGGAATAAACCTAGAAAATAATTTAAAATAAATCCTAATTTGTATAGACCTTGAAAGGCCTTTTAGTCTTATTCTTATTATTATTTATTTATTCGCAAACTACCGATATTTAAGAGGTAACGCTGTATGGAGGATATCCCCAAAAGTGAACCGATATCGATTATTTTTAGTAAGAATTTTTGCTACCCGATGGGAATTCAAAGTATCAAATTACAGCCAATTTGGTTCAAAAAATGTGCCCAAAATACCGAATAAAGGGGGGGTACCGTAATATGGGAGCCATCACGAATTTTTTAAAAATGTACGTCTTTTAATATTTCTTAAAAAAAATATTCCCTAAAATATCCTACTTAATTCTATGTCTCCTACATTTCTATATACAATTTAAAAATAAAAACAGTCTTAGCAAAAATGACAAATAATTATAATAATAAATTAATAAAATTAAATTAAGAATAATTATAAATAAATAAAGCATGCTTACATAATTTGTTAAAAGAAACGAATTGATTTTTTATTGTGGGCCTGTTGTGGCTGAGAATCAATCATTCAATAATCAATCAACAAGATCCAATCAGAAGCCGAAACAGAAGAGAATGATGCTGGGTTATTATAATTTGTTTCAATTATTATTATTATATTTTTTTGGTTTTTGGCATACAAATTTTTCGATATGATGATGTCTCAAACAAATCTCTAGTCGTTGGGCCAAGAAGAATAAACGACGCCAGCCACCAGTTGTTGAGTTGAGTTGTGTGTGTTTTCCAACAATATAATTAAAGAAGAGAGAGGGAAATAAAACTCCGCTTAATTTTGTTTTTGTGATATTTCAAAATAATATCCTCTTCATATAGCCAAAAATATTCATATGTCATATATGGAATTTATGATTCTCGCTTCAAGGTGGCGCGGCATGTATTCTTTGTTTGCTTTTGCTTAATGATTTGTTTGATGTTTGATCAAAAATTATATGCAAGAAAAAACAAAATAATGTTTCACAACAACTGATAACAAAAACAAAAAGAAAAGCCAACAAATGATCCGAAATAATAATGAAACCAAAAAAAGGCAATGGAGGATGTATTGTTTTGTTGTTGGATTGGTTGGTGTTGGAATTGATTGGTTGTGCCGTTGTTATAAATGTGATATGATCAATTTTGGTGGGTGGTGTTGGTTGGGTGGTGGGTGTTCGGTTGGTGTTTTTCGTGGTGATGATATAATGCAGGTTTATAATGAATGCTTCTTAACACATTTCTGTAGTAGTTTTGTTCATATACAGAGTTCTTGTTTTTTGTTGCTTTCTTTTTTCTGTTTTGTTTTGAGTTTGGCTTTTATTTTTTGCTTTGTTCTGTTTTGTTTTTTTCTTGTTTTCTAGGAGAGACTATTTTGACGTGCTAACCATCTGCGCGCTCTAAGTTGTGAGCATGTTGGTACGTTTTTCGGTTGCGGCTGTTCAAATTGTAAACGTTGTTGACGTTCTTTTTGTTTACGTTCTTTTTCTTGGCGTTCCTTTTCTTGTCGCTCTTTCAGTTCGGCCAAATTACGTATGCGACTTGAATTGCGAACTTGTAGTAATCTGCAAATTTAGAGATAAAAAAGATATTAGTATTAAGAATAAGAAACAAACAAAAATAAATCACTGAACACAAAATTTCTTATAAAAAAGAAAAAAAATATTTCAAATACTCCACACTTGCAAATAATGATTTATAAGAATTTAAAAATATTATATTTTTGCTAATAGTATATGGAAAAACATTTTGAAAAAAATATAAAAAGATCTAAGATCTTCTTTAAATATCCCTACTAGTTATCTATAAGAGGGTCTATAGTCTTATATAAGAATATAAAATGGACTTCTATAAGTATCCCTATTAGTCATCTATAAGGAGATCTAATGATCTTTTATAAGAAACCCTAATTGTCTTCTATAAACCTTATAATTTTGTATATGAAGACGTAATAATCTTCTATAAGAAGACCTAAAGGTCTGCTATAATAAAATCCAATGCTCATCTATAAAAAGACCTTATGGTCTTCTATAACAAGACTTAATGGACTTTTATAAGAAGATCTAATGGTATTTTGCAAGAAGATCTAATGGTCTTCTATAAGGAGACCTAACAATATTTAATAAGAAAACCTAATGGCCTTCTATGAGCAGACCTAATAATTTTCTATATGAAGGCCTAATGATCCTATATGTAAGAAGACCTAATGGTGTTATATAAGAAGGCATGATGGTCTTCTATAAGAAGGCCTGATAGTCTTCTATAAGAAGACCATGATGGTCTTCTATAAGAAGACCTTTTGGTCTTCTATAAGAATACCTATTGGTCTTCCATAAGAAGACTTTTTGGTCTTCTATAAGAACACCTTTTGGTCCTCTATAAGAACACCTATTGGTCTTCCATAAGAAGGCCTATTTGTCTTCTATAAGAAGACCTATTTGTCTTCTATAAGAAGACCTATTGGTCTTCTATAAGAAGACCTACTGGTCTTATATAAGAAGACCTACTGGTCTTTTTTATGAAGGTCTACTGGTCTTCCATAAGAAGACCTATTGGCCTTCTATAATGAGATCTATTGGTCTTCTATAAGGAGATCTATTGGTCTTCTATAGAAGACCTATTGGTCTTCTATAAGACCTATTTGTCTTCTATAAGAAGACCTTTTGGTATTCTATAAGAAGACATATTGTTCTTCTATAAGAAGACATATTGTTCTTCTATAAGAAGACCTATTGGTCTTCTATAAGAATACCTATGGGTCTTCTATAAGAATAGGTATTCTTATGGACTTCTATAAGAAAACCTATTGGTTTTCTTTGAAGATAATAAGAAGATAATAATTGTAACAATTTAAATTAAAAAAAAAAAAAAAACAGCAAGAAACTAAAATCAATAAATCTCTTCACAACACTGCCACACTACTTACTTTCTTCGCCTCAAGCGTTCACGTTCCTTAAACAATTGCGGTAATTTTGGCAAAAAATTCTCATCTAATATTTGATATAATTCTTTCTCTTTGGCATTGGTGGATGCCTTAAATTTGGCCGCAAGATTTTGCCAATCTTCTTCGGTAAAACATATGACTTGCCACACTGAATTCGATTTCAGACTACTACTGCCAGCACCGGCCGGTTTATCTTCGCGATATAATCGCGTACCGTAAAAATACCAATAACCGGAATTTTTCGAATCATAACCTAACGGTTCGACGCGTAAACTATCCGATTCGAGATTATTCAAGATGACCTGAACATCGACACTGTCCAAACGAAAATGACACAGATCGTATAAAATCAAGAGACGTTTGCGTACGGGTAACGATTGAAAATCAATATCGGTATCAAAATGGTTTTCGGTATTGTGAAGACGACACTGTTGGCGCAAGAAACGCCGCAAGAACATTTGATAATTACTGTGGGTGATTTCTTTTGCTACCGAACGTAAGGCATCGCAACCCTTGAGTAGGCGTACAATTAATTCAGGCACTAAAGCAATATGATGTTCATCATCTGTGGTAGTACCATCGGATAATAAGGCGGATTCTAAATCCTGCAAGAGGGAAGGGAAATTTGGAAAATGTTTCTTTCGACTAAAACTAAAAACACTACCCACCTCAATATCAATATCTGGCAAATCAAAGGCTGAACTAAACAATGAACAAAAATGTGAAATGCACGGTATCTCCCACCATGATTGTATATCTGTAAGGGAAGAAGAGGAGAAAAAATTGAATTAATTTTTAAAATGTTTGGAAAATTTGATTTGCTGGCTTCTTACCCAAAAGTCCTATGAAAGTAGAAACCATTTATGTTCACTTTCAGCAGTTTCTGAGGTGAGTTGCGCCGTCCTGTATTTTTTTGCTTGTTTATATATCCGTGAATAAAGGCCTCGTTTTTGTTGCTTTTTGTTTAAATCTCTGTGTATCCGCTTTCTGTATTCTTCAATTCCTTGAGTTTAGTTTTACAATTTTCAAAAAATTCTTCTTTGGTATTTTTTATATGAAATCATTTGTTTTTTTTTCTGAAAATATTTAAAACATGAACAATTATGAAGAATTCAATCAAGGTTTTTTTGTATGTATATTGTAGGTGAGTATACACACTTGGATGCGGCAAATATGTGCATCATCGAAATATCAGTTTCAGACAATTTGGGGTCAATTTACAAATGTCCGTCCGTCTATCTGTGTGGACGGCTGGTACGCATGATAACTCTCGAAGGGAGTAATCGATTTCATTACAAATTTACAAATCTTAATATTTATTCCAAACATAGATAAAGTTGCACTCCTTCTGGATGCAAGAAGATATGTGTCAACTATAGAGGAATAGGTCTCCTCAAAACAACTGAAGCCAATGGTCAATTACATTATTGGACCATACCAATGCAGTTTCAGGCCTGGCAAATCCACCTGCCAAATCCGGGAAATGACCCACGAAAAACACATCTACACATTCCACCTATTCGTCGACTATAAAGACGCATTCGACAGCCCTATTCACTCAGAGGTGTTTAAAGCCATTTTGCTTTGGGCATTAAAAAAATTATGCAAGATAACTATAATTGACACAAGGTCAGCAGTTAAAGTCGGTAAGGACCTATCGGAGCACTTTAATACCGAACGAGGATTCAGACAAGGTGACAGTTTGTCGAGAGATCTTTTTAACATCCTGCTGGAAAAGCTCATACAAAAGGTGAAAAGAAATGGATCTTTGTACATTAAACAGCATATGTTACACGCCGACGACATCGATATTATGGGTCGAACATTGCGAGCAATAACAGCAATCTTTGAACAAATTGAGAAGGAGTCTGCCTAAGTGGGTCTGGCAGTAAATGGCGGGAAGACCAAGCTGATGGCATCAACGCGCAAGAC
Organism: Musca vetustissima; assembly: GCF_032173495.1. Classification (NCBI taxonomy): domain Eukaryota; kingdom Metazoa; phylum Arthropoda; class Insecta; order Diptera; family Muscidae; genus Musca; species Musca vetustissima. Next base: position 41,176 of record NW_026873253.1, read on the forward strand.
TCGGACCAACTGTGGAAATTGAGAACTACAGCTTCGAGGTAGTCAAAGATTTTATATACCTTGGTACCGCCATAAATGGTATCAGTTTTGAAATTCGGAGGAGAATAGTGTTGGCCAACAGATGCTACTATGGTCTAAGTAAGCAATTCAGAAACAAGGCCACCTCTCGCCAGACCCAAAAAAAAACTCTAAAAGTGATAACAAATGATAACCTTCTATGTCACTCAAGTTTTAACTACAATGGGATCTACTATCCGAAACGAATAGCGTATTCTGAAGCCAGGAAGGCCCAATTTTAGATCGGGGGAATTGCGCCATTATAGGTTAACAAAATATATACATTGTTATTAGCAGGCCCCAATTGAACAATAAGAAAAGGATAACCTTACCTTCTATGTCAATCAAGTTTTAACTACAATGGGATCTACGATCCGAAACGAATCATATAGACCACATATTTCTCATTTTGTGTTGTCAAGAAGTATCTGCATTATCATGAAAGAAGATTTAAGAGGCAAAAATAGAGCCTTCTGATCACATAGCCTTTCTATTTGGTCTGAATAATGGCGTATTCTGAAGCCAGGAAGGCCCAATTTTAGATCAGGGCAATTGTGCCATTATAGGTTTCCTAATTACGACAAAATATGTACATTGTTATTAGTACATTGTTATTGTGATAAAGTTTTTAAAAACTACACGCGAACGCGGCTTAAACATATGAACTTTGCCCCACACACAGCTGATTAGACCTTAGGGTTACTTAAACGTTTTACCTTAAACGAAAAGAATCAATTAAAACATTGTAATCACATTCAACCAAACATTGAACTTACGTAGACACAGATGTTCGTCATTCGTCCATCAATATCATAATTACAATAAAACATGAATATAAGGGACCCAAGCTCAACTCGGTCCCACTACGACAATACTTGCAAAGTTTTACAACTTGCTACATATTTCTCTTAATTTTTGCATTATTCATTCAAAATGACCACAATTGATCAGGAATGTATCAATAACATATTGTACATTGAACTGATTCCTTTCGTGCCATCAATACGCTGTCTTGAATCATAAACTAACAATTCTGGCAAAAGTATGTTCGTTCATGATTTCTGAAGCACTTTGCCTTACACAGCTGATTTAATATCTTGAAATCTCGATTTCACCTTAAGATTACTTAAAAGTATAACCTAAAAGAAAATGAAACAATTAAACAAAATTGCCAACAAATTTTAGCAAAAAACATTGAACTTACGTAGGCAAATATTTGTCATTTGCCCATCAACATTGCCATCATCAAAACATTCCCCCGCCCCTTCTCTATTAATGGGATGGCAATCTCAAAAATATGATAATTTTTGGCGCAAAACAATTTGCCTCAATCTTTTAATAATCAAAAATATTGCGCGGGAAAACTTAACATTTGTGAATGATGACAGACAGCAACGGTGAGAAGAGGCAAACAAACCAAACATAAAAAGTCTTGTCAAGTGGCTAAAAAGCACAACGTACACACACACTTAAACTCAGTAATTCTCCGAACAATAACAATATAAACACGCGCTAAACACAATCGAGCGAGTAGGCAAGCAATAATACGCGCCACAGGTGGGGGATGCGGGCCGGCGGCGGTAGTAACAAGAAGTACGGCAAATGAATAAAAACACAAGAAAAAATGTCAAGAGAATTACACATATGGTTGAGATAAATATTTTCGTTTTTTCAACTACTCTCAATTCTTTGATTTGTCAAGTATGTTTTTTTTTCTTCTTTGAGAATCAATCAAAACCAACAACACTTCTTTTGTTCCTTTTGATTTCATATTTCTAAATATTTTGTATACCGGAACAAAATACTTATCACAAAGTAATAATATCATTGTAGATATGTATAAACATGAAATACAAATTAAAAAAACATAGCACACCAAGAAAAACATGTGTTTATCACCAACACTACTCACAGCACAAAACAAAAACAAAAACAGTACGAAGGAGTATAATTGCCTGAGACAAGAGAAATCCCGATTGTTTTGGTTTGTTATTTTTTGTGTATTTCTACCATCAACAACAACAACAGAAAAACATACGGTATTTTGTTTCTTCTTCTTTTGTATATTTTCAATAGGGAGATAACCATATGTTACATGTTAAGCGCTCTCTTTTCCATTGACTTGAGAGGGAGCTTGACTTGGTATAAACACCGACATGCACACATTCTCATCAAAACACTAGGCAGAAGAGTGCAAGTAATAATATTTGACTTTTTTCAACGGGGAGAGTAGTACAAACTCTGTGGAGAGTCAAGCGGGTTAGGGTCCACATAATGCGTCAGAAGAGCACAGCTAGATTAATGTTTAATGTTAAAGAAAATTGAGACAATTTTTTGTGGTATATTTTCATTTCCCGTTTTATTGGGGAGAAAAAAATCAAAGTGAAATTTTTCTGCAAATCAATTTGGGTTTTTCAAACGCTTCTAATAAAACGAGATAAATTTGTTTTCATTCGAAAGATATTTCAAGAAAATCACTGAATTAAATTGTAATATCCACCAAAATTATGCAACACTTCTTTTGTTTTAGCCTGTTTTGCAGCGATTTTTTGATACATAAGCGCCTCCTCTATATATTGTCATGGTTTCCTTGACATTTTTCTTTTGTTTTTCCTTATCCCGAGTTATAACACACACATTTCGCCATCCACTACACTTCTACTCATTTATGATTACTTCATAATAATTCATGTTTATTAATTTTTATCACATCATATCTCTGCTTACATTTATTTGACTTTTGTCTTCCGTCTCTGCGCTGGACTTATTTTGCCACTCTGGTTTTTGTTTTTTCGTCAAAAGGTTTTTGACTTCATCAATAATTTTCATGGAATGACGGACGACGACTCTGTGCAGCAGTGCTTCTTCACGGTACACACACTCCTATTTTTTCTCGTCGTCTTCCTCTTCTTCTCTTTTTTTGGTGTAGAAAAAATGTTGAATTGCGTTTAAATTTAATTCAATTTTCTTCTTCATTTACACTACACACACATGCACTCCTCATCACTTTTCCTCGGCTTACACTTAAAACTATGTTTACTAGATATTTTAAAGACTTTTTACAGAAAACCAACAATTATCGCTTTTGGTCGTCGTCGTCGCCGTTGTTTAGAAGAAAACATTTAACATTTTTGCCGTTTTGAAAAAATCAGAGATTTTCTTTGCTATTCCTCTACATTTGGTTGGTTCACTTATATATCTATATATGTGTATATGTACGATGATATATGTGTCGGATTCTTTAATTTTTTTTTCTTCTTTTTCAATTTGGCCACAAGAATTTTTTCCAATTCTCCACTACAATTTATTTATTAACTCACGAACACCACACAACTGAATCCGCGTAAATCCGAATATAAACTGACATTTTCTATTTGCTGCTCTTTGAAGGCACTTGTTAACGTGAGAGAGAAAGAGATAACTGGCGGTTTTTAAAGAGAGAAGAATATTGTTTTACTCGCAGTGTTGTCAATAGATTTGCGTTTGTGCGTGTTTATTGGAGAAACGTTTCATTTGATTTTGTCGTTAATTTTAAAGTTGTAGTGAAAACTATTTAAAGGGAAACAATTATTTACACTTAAAAGAAATTAAAATATGAAAAAATCTCAAAACTGAATGAAATGAAACCAATCATCAATGTCATATGTGCTGTCAACATTTGTCGGCGCAGCAAAAATGACAGAAAGAAGGGGATACACATTTCGGAATGCTTCTTTCAGTTTCCTGTTACATTGTAAAATGGAAAGGAAGAATAAAAGAGGTCACTAAAATACACATGTTTTACATGTTTTTCTGATATTCCTTTATAATATGGCATTTAATTATAATTAAACTAAAAACGCTTGACAGAAAGATTAATATCTGCTTATTTTCTGTGTTGGCGTATAATCCAAAACTAATTGCATGGCAACACTTTTTGAAATCGGTTGTTGTCAGTGGTAATCATTCACAATGACGGTAGATGTAAACGTAAATGGTTTCTTGAAGTAAGAAGTATGACAAGTGTCAGCACTTTGATTTGAATGGATAAAGCTAAACTACAATGTTTACACCATGCGCATTTAACAATAAAATGTGCCAAATTTTTATTTTAATTATTAATTAAATTAAAAATATCTTTAATAATCTATATTTTTTACGATTTTCATAATAATTTACAAAATAATCACAATAGAAAAAAATTAGGTGCAAGATCTATTAATAAGGTAACCAAGCAAGCATGACATAATTATTGAAGATAGTCTCATTTGAAAATAGGATAATGGCAACCCTTTTTAATATGTAACTCATACATCAATTTCAATTCAAATAAAAAATAAATTCCATAACATTTTCTAGGCTACAAATTGTTATCATGATGTAAATGTGGGCGCTACAACATATATATGAGTTATAGAGGCAGGGAAAATGAAAATGTTTGGCTTTTCGAACTGCTGGAATGTTTTGATAAAGAACTATATCTTAAAATCCCGATTTCACCTTAAGATTACTCAAAAGTATAACCTAAAAGAAAATGAAACAATTAAACAAAATTGCCAACAAATTTTAGCAAAAAACATTGAACTTACGTAGGCAAATATTTGTCATTTGCCCATCAACATTGGCATCATCAAAACATCCCCCCGCCCCTTCTCTATTAATGGGACGGCAATCTCAAAAATATGATAATTTTTGGCGCAAAACAATTTGCCTCAATCTTTTAATAATCAAAAATATTGCGCGGGAAAACATAACATTTGTGAATGATGACAGACAGCAACGGTGAGAAGAGGCAAACAAACCAAACAAAAAAAGTCTTGTCAAGTGGCTAAAAAGCACAAACGTACACACACACACACAAATACTCAGTATTTCTCCGAACAATAACAATATAAACACGCGCTAAATACAATCGAGCGAGTAGGCAAGCAATAATACGGGCCACAGGTGGGGGATGCGGGCGGGCGGGCGGCCATAGTAACAAGAAGTACGGCAAGCATGACATAATTATTGAAGATAGTCTCATTTGAAAATATGATAATGGCAACCCTTTTTAATATGTAACTCATACATCAATTTCAATTCAAATAAAAAATAAATTCCATAACATTTTCTAGGCTACAAATTGTTATCATGATGTAAATGTGGGCGCTACAACATATATATGAGTTATAGAGGCAGGGAAAATGAAAATGTTTGGCTTTTCGAACTGCTGGAATGTTTTGATAAAGAACTACGTTTCAATGATCAAGTGCTTAATTAAATAAGTGTGGTGTGAACATTATTTAATTACTTTTTTTGTTTTCAATGAAATTTAATTCATATTTTTAATTAAAAAATAGTATTTACGTCATTTTTTGACATATAGCAAATGTCATTCACAATTTATACACGAAGTTTCAATGTGGCAGGTTTTATGGAAAATTTTCAATAAATTAAACATTAATATACACATTTAATTAAAATACTAACTTTAAACGATGTTAAGACATCTTGTTTTGTACAAGCAATAATTTATTTTATTATTTTCATTTATATTTTAATTTAATTTTCATACCAAATGCTTATACTCATCATTTGACATACGTTTACATCTAAGTAACACCCAACTAAACTTATTTGACGCCGTTAAGTTGTGTTTACGTCGCCCATTACCCGATGCCACGAAATATTGCACCGCCGTCGTTAAGACAACGAATAACGACTTTGCTCTCTGTGACAAATCACTTCGTAATCGTTATTCGTAGGAATAAGAGTTTGCGCGAAATTTATTGCTGTTTACGGGTGAAAAACGGCAACAAAAATTCAAGAAAAAATAATATAAAAAAACAACACCAATAACAGGCAGAGTTTAACAAAATTTTTCTCTATACAATAGAAAAAAAGTTTTATATAAATCTTTTGAAATATAAAGAAACGAAATTTATATATTAAACTAAAGAAAAAAAAAACAACAATAAGCAGAACCAATACAAGAAAAAAACGAGCAACATTAATTAGCCGAACAAGCGACTTCTTTTATATAGAATTTTTTTGTTTTTTCATCTTTATCATAAAATAAAAAAAATATAAGAAGAAAAATTTGCGAGTATTATATTACAACGGACGGGTGTGACAAGCAAGCCAAGAAGAAAAGTGAGGCAAATCCTACAAAAGGAATATGTACATCTGTTTTTTTTTCGGTTTGTGGAAAAGGATAAAATAAATTTGTGAAAACAGAGAACACAAAAGCAAAGGCAATAATGGAAATTGTGTGTGGCAAAGAAAAAAATGTTTAAACAAGTGTATTAAAAAAAAAGAAAGAGAGAATAATAAATCTTGTGTGGTTAATGAAAAAGTAAGAATTTGTTAAGAAGGCGTATGTGAAAAAATGCTGGGAATAAAATAATACAACAAATATCAATTAAAAAGGTAAAGAAAAAAGTAAATATACTAGAAATAAATATAAGTGGTAAAAATTATTAACATATGTTATTTAAATGCTATGGAAGAATTGTTTGCTAATTGTTTCGAAGAATTAAAATCATGTCTTGTTTTGGGCCATTTAGTCAGAGCCAGCAAGTCAGTGGTGACATAAAAGGAAATACATAACATAAACGGATACAACATGCAAACACACACACACACACAGACGCATACAATGAAATACATAATAAACCAGTGAGTGAACGCAAAAAAAAAAAAAGAACGAGTGAATGCGAGTGGTTGTGCTGCTGATGATGATGTAGTAATAGAAAGTGGTTGCCATTGCCGACTGGCTGGCTGACTCTGTCCTCCGCTTTTCAAGTTTTTCTGTGAAGTGGAAAAACAGGAGTAAGACATGCTCTGCTGCTTCACCAAACTGAAGATGAAACAAAAAAAATATATGCGAACAACTTACAACATGAAGCGACATTGCATCTCAAGCAGATCTCAGGAGTGGATGGAGTAGCATGACAAAAAGCAGCAACAAAAACGAAACGAAAAGAAAAGAGAAAATTTACTTTTCATATGAATTTGTAATTGATACCCCAACAATTCCACTGAGTTGCCGGTGTGGTGCGCGCGATTACAACAAAAAAAGTTGCATGATGTCTCATTTTGGTCATGTCATGCAGTGCAAAAAAGAAAGAAAAAACTACGTATAACAACAACAAACAATCACACACAGCCACACACATTTATAAAAAACCTGCAATGATGTGTTGTTGATTTTTTGTCTTTGCAAAGCTGATCTTTTTGTTTGTGTTTTATTTTGTTGTTATTGTTGTTGTTCATTCGACTAATGTGTGTGCTGTGTGATTTGTTTTTGTTTGAGAATGCACCACCTAATGAGAAGACTAAGAGTGAGAGGGTTAATTCTTATTGGTATCAAATTAGAATGTATTCTCTAATACAGAACAGAGTTGTTGTGGATAGATTTGATTGTTTTTTTTATTTATAGGGACTGCTAAAAACTTTTGTTGGTGTACAAATATAAAATAACAAATAGACGAATATTTTGAACACCAAATTATAAACAGATTAATTTACTAATAAGCAGAATAAATCGGCATGTTTCATTTATGCTATACGAGGCTATTTTAATATACAATATATGACATGGATTAAAAAAAAAACGGAAAATAAAATTTTTCAAAAAATTTGGACTTTTTAAAATTATTTTTCCAAAACTTGGATTTGTAGAAAAATATGTTTTCAAGTTCAGGATTTTTTCTTTTTAATATTTATTTAAAGGCATAGATTAGAAAAAGTAAATATTATTTCAAGGCGAGAATTAAAAAAAAATATTTTTTTCAATTTGCGGATTAAAACTTTTTGTTTTTAAATTATCTATAGGTACTAATAAAAGAGTAAAGTGATTGACTGACTGACTGACTGATTTAACGATTCATCAACGCCCGGACGTAACGGCTGAAATTTTGGGTGAGGGTCACTATTGGTCCAAAGGTGACAGATAAGGTTGGGTTTTTGGAAATTCGTACTAGAACGGTACGAAAAGTACTAAGAAGTACTAAATGTGATACTATTTGTATTTGGCGAACCGGTGGAGCTAGAACTCTGAAATTTGGTTTGGTGGTCGTTGATGGAGTGTAGGATAGATGTACCAAAGGGTATTTGGAATTCGAACTATAACTATCCGAAAAGTACTAAAATGTACTTAATTTGGTACAAATTCGTAGCATGTGAATGTATAGCGTAAAAAAATTTAAATGTGGAATATGAATTAGAGTTGAGATGTAGAGTCTATTTAAGGAGATGGTTTTGAAATCGTGTACTCATGTGTACGAAAAGTACTATATGGTACTGTATTTGGTATAAATTTAATTTGGAGGTACAAATCGAGTTGGAATCCTGAAAATTTAAATTAACATTACCGTCGAAGTGTAGGATTGGGATATATACGTAGTTTTGGAATTTTTTTATTTATGTGTACGAAAAAGTACTAAGTCGTGCTATAATCGGTACAGTTTGGATTTAGGTGAACCAATAGAGCGGAAACAATGAAATTTGGAGTCAGGATCACTGTAGGGATGTTGGATTGGGATCAGGGTTCAGTTTAAGAAATAATACTAAAGGGGACTAAATGGTACTAAATTTGGTACATTTTGAATTGTGAGTGAACCGATAGAACTGGCATCCTGAAACTTGGATTTGGGATCACTGTGGGGGTGCAGGATTGGGGTATATAGGAAGTTTTAGAAATTTGTATTAATGTGTAATAAATTTAGTACGATTTGATTTGTGGGTGAACCGATAGAGTTGGAATCCTAAAACTTGAATTTAGGATCACTGTAGATGTGTAGAATTGGGGTATGCAGGAAGATTTGGAAATTGGTAGTACTGTGTACTAAATTTAGTACAATTTGAATTGTGAGTGAAAAGATAGAGTTGGAATCCCAAAACTTGAATTTGGGATCACTGTAGATGTGTAGAATTGGGGTGTGCAGGAAGATTTGGAAATTGGTACTACTATGTACTAAATTTAGTACAATTTGAATTGTGGGTGAAATCCTGAAATTTGAATTTCGAATCATTGTGTAGGATTGGGGTATGCAGGAGGTTTTGGATGGTTGAGGAAGGTACTTATGGAAATAATGTGTGCTAAATGGAACTAAATTTTGGCAAAATTTGGATTTGGGTGAACTTTTAGAGCTCGAATCATGAAATTCTGTACAAAATGATACTCAAATTCAATTTATGGTCGACATTAATGTGGATTGTTTAGTTTTTCTGACATATGCTGTTTTCTGTGAAAATAAAATTAAATGTTAATACATGTTTAAATATTACCCACATTCGCTAACGAAGTAGCGGGCATATGCTAGTGGATAATGACAACTGTTTTAAGGCGTCGATTAAAAAATTTTTTTCTAAGGCTTTGATGTTTACAAAATATTTTTTGAAAGCATGATTTGTTAAAAAAAATATGTATTAAAAAATATTTTTTTTTCAAAGTGACAATTTAAAAAAAAAATATATTTTTTTTTATTTATTCATGGGTTGCTTTATAAAAAATATTTTTTCAAGACATGAATTAAAGAAAAAAAAACTTTTTAAGGCTTGGATTTTAATTAATTTACAATGCGGGAATTTATCAGTTTCATAATCTTTCCTCCATAAAGCAACAATAAAATTGTCTAACATTTTGAAATTTCGATTTTTTCAAAAAATATCTTTTTTTTTTAAAAAGCATAGATTAAATAAGATATTCTTCGTGAATAATTTGTAACCTTTTTTTTCAAAATTTATAAACAAATATATTAATTATATACAAAACATAAATTGTGTATCTCGTGCTCATTCCCACTCGCTAACTGTTGTCGTAGTTAAAAGGCCGCATTAAAGATGATGGATGTTTTTTGTGTTTTGCTTCTTCTTTTCTCGGTATTGCGGTTAAAATGTATGTAGCTTTTACTTACTACAAATTTATTGTATTTTGTACATATATGTATATATACAAGCATACATAATATATACAGAGAAAAGAAAAGAGACGCTTTTGTGGTTATTCTTCTATAGACATCATATTCGTTATTGTGGTATGTGAGAATAAGAGAGTGTGTGTGAGTCTCATTTAAGTCAAGGACATAAATAAATTACAAAATATATGTGTTATTATGAATTAAAAAACATTCCCGAACGTTTATGTTTTTTAGATATTTTCTTACATATTTTCTTTTATTATAATTTTTTTTCTTGAATTTTGTGAAAATATTTATTATGACCGACCGTTTTTTGTATTCAGAAAATGTGGCACATTTAAGCCTTAAATTAAACACATTCACATTTCCATATACGACGCATTTCAATTGTTTTATGACGATACCAACAACAACAAAATGTAGATTATTTTCATTTTTTGCTTTACCGCTTTTCTCCCTTTACCATCTCTCATTTTCTCCTTCTTTATGTGTGTAAAAATGCCAACATGGATTTTTGTGGATTTCCCTCTTTTTTCTTTGCATTGAATTCAATTCAATTTTCGGCACAATTTTTTGTTGGTTTTGTAAAATCTAGCCATACAGAGAAATACCAACTGCCGCAAAAATACTGCTGAATAAAAAAAAACAATATTTAAATAAATGTTTAGACTTTAAAAATATTTTTAAAAATCCACCTCCATATGTCGAGCTTGAAAACAAATTTTAACCAGTGAGCGGAGCAGTATAGTCGGACGGGGCCGAACATACGATACCCTACACAACAACCACGGAACTCTAACTTTTTGCGGATGTTCACTGTGAGTTTGGGCAATATTTCGTGATATTTGCTCCCGCTTGCCCGATTAGAGGTCAACAGCACCCCTTCTTTACACTGACATATTTTCCGAATATTACTAATATTCAGTACAGCCCTTTCAATTACTTATCCAAATTCCCTTCATCGTGATTTGTGTTGTGATGGACTTGAAAAAAAAAATTAAGTTTCCGGTCCACTTCATCCAAAATGATTATCTGATCATCACCGAAAATTATAGGCGTAGTCCTTGACCACAACTGTAATCTCATGGAAAATTTCAAAGCGATCAGCGCTATATTTCCGCTCTATAGTTTTGTAATGGGTTACTAAATAATATCTCAGAACGCAATCTCCTGTAAATATTTCAGTGTAACTCCCACATCTGAGTACATACGACCATATAATTGATATCAATTTAAAAGTCAGTCACTGCTCTTGGATATACTATCAACTTCTCGGGTCTAGGTCCTTCAGGGGCAAGTATTGACGCCATAGAACACAAATTTTGTCATTTTTCACACAAAAGTCAGGGACCATTTGACCCGCTAAATATTGATCGATCTTTATCAAAACAGATATGCTTATTCTTTAGCCCGATCCCGTTCTTCATGTAAAATTTTGCGATCCTCTATAGTTGGCACATATCGTCTTGTCTCCTATTTTTTGTGCACGGGACACAGGGGCATGCATTCCTCCAGCTAAATTCAACTCATCAGCTGATGAATGCTCCTGACCAGCATCTGACTACCAGTCTTGAATAGTTCGGCTGGTAACCCATCGGCTCCTGCTGCTTTATTGTTCTTCAGCCGATAATTTGTTTTTATGACCTCATCTTGGCTAAGTGGTACAAACTCTATACCATAATCTCTTATTGGTTCTGGGGGTGTCTTCTTCACCGCCACTATTTGATACCGGAAGTTTTCCAAAACTCTCATCTTGGCTAGGTGGTACAAACTCTATACCATAATCTCTTATTGGTTCTGGGGGTGTCTTCTTCGCCGCAACTATTTGATACCAGAAGTTTTTCAAAATGCTCCTTTCAGATCCTCAACACGCTGTCTGTATCTGTCACCAGGTTTCCTTCTTCATCTCTACAGGAAGATGTGCCTGCACCAAAACCTTCGGTTTGGTGTTTTACACGTTGGTAAAATTTCCGGACTTTATTTTGACTCCTGTACATCTCGATTTGCTCACCCTCACGTTTTTCTTGTTCTTTGTTCTTTTTTCTGAAAACACGTTTCTACTCTCTCCTTTTCTCCCGATAATTCTCCATCACATTACGTGTTGCTACTGTCTGCAGGGTTGCCCAATACGCAGCATTTTTCGCTTCATGCTACTGACACTCCTGGTCGTACCATGGGTTTTTTGGTGGTGGTTTTTGGTACCCAAGTGTTGCTTTTGCTGTTGTATGTATACATCTAAATTTCCCTCAGAATTTCCCTATATTTTTTATCCGAATTCGGATCGAAACTCTAATATTTTTTCCGAATGTCTTTTCGATTTCGGTGACCACGTTCATACAACTTTTGTACCGAAATCGTAAAGAATTCGTCATCAGAATCGGCAATTTGTTCAGAGATTCAGACCGAAATCTGAACGAATTAGGAAAAAATGTTTGCTTGTTAGGGGGTGGCAATTCTTTGCCATTGTGCTTCTATACTATTATCGGGACAAGAAGTGTTTTCGTCAAGCAGGTGGGTAAGTTGAGCGGAGTAGGCCTCGGCTATCTGTTGTGTTTGCGGCTTTTCAACGTCGAGTTTCCGTTTTGTGTTAGATCGCACATTTGCTGCAACATTAAGACGATTGCAAACCTTGGCTGCAACAAGGTAGTGATCAAAATCGATATTCGCTCCTCGGATCGATCGAACGTCTAAAACACTGGATGAATGCCTTCCGTCTATCACAACATGATCAATTTGATTTCTCGTTGCTTGTTCAGGAGAATTTCAGGTGGCCTTTTGTATATCGAGACGCTTGAATCTGGTGCTGCTAACTACCATGTTTTTTGTCAATCAACCTCATGCCGTTGTTGGATGTTTTTTCATGAAGGTTGAATTTTCCGACGGTGGGGCCAAAGGTATTTTCCCTTCCTGATTTTTGCATTAAAATCTCTTACCATAATTTTAATGTCATGGCCAGGCCAGCAATCATATGCTGTTTCTAGGCACTCATAAAATATGTCTTTGGTCTGCTCATCTTTGTCTTCGGTCGGAGCATGGGTGCAAATAAGACTGATGCAGAAGAACTTCGCTTTTATGCGGATTATAGCAATTCGCTCATCTACTGGAAGGAATCTGGAGACGAGGTCTTTTATTATCCTGTTGATCCGCAGCCAAATTCATGTCTCGTTTCATGGCAGCTATAATAAAGTGGGTAATCGTCTGATTTACTTACGCCTGTCCCTTTCCATCACATTTCCTGTAAGGCAATAATATCGGCTTTGTACTTCTTAAGTACTTTCGCCAAAAGCGAGAACTGCGCCTGTTCTGTACAAGGTGCGCACATTCCATGTTCAGATCGTGGTCCTTTATACGTTTGCGGGGTTCGGCAACATTAGGGGTGGTTTGGTTTTATTTTTCTTTGCTTTTTCATAGTAGGAGGGGTTTTCCGAGTGTGGGCAACTAACCCGACGCCTCAACCATTTTTTTATAGTCCTTATGGGTGAACTCACGGCACATATTAGCTCACTATTTTAACGGCTGATAAAAATAGCTACCCCAGGTGGCACCACGGGGAGGTCAGTGTCCACAATTGAGATGAAAGAGGGACCAAGATAAGTCTGGACTTCGCCATGTTAAAGCCAATCAGAGCCGTTGCTTGGTATCTATCATTCCCTACGCCACCCACGGCTATTTGTAGATTTTGGAAAAATATTTTTTTTTTAAAAAATCTGAACCGATTTTCATGAATTTGTAGACCTTGAAAAAATATTAAAAAACGAACATAGTTCGACTATGGAAACTATTTTTGAAGATCAACACCTATTCGTAGACATTAGCACCAATATGTAGACCTTAAAAAATTTTAATGAATTTTCCATATCTACATATTGGCGTGCATTTTATAAAAATATTTTTTCGAGGTCAAATCTACATTGCTGTTAGTACTTGAGAACATATTATTTTGAACCTTTTCGATAATTCGAAAATAAACATTTGATATACGGAATTTAATGAAGACCCTGACATAAATTCCAGGAAAAGTGGTGAATTTTTTTCTATATTTTGCAAAAGTTAAAATAGAAGATTACCGCAAAATTATCACTAAAAAAATATCTTCAGAATAAATATTATAGATTTCTAAATAAACTCTTGAAATAATACAACAAAAATTGTGTGTTTGACATATACTTTGTATTTGTTTGTTGGCCCTTATCGCTGACCATTTTATACGTGATGAAATATTTTTTTTTTTTTTTGATTGCAATTGTAGATTGTGATTTATAATATCTATAATAGTATGAAATCATAGCTAAACCTTTTTTTAAACACAAATTTCAAATTAAAAACTCTCATTAGTTTGGAATATTGTTGGCATAATTTTTGCATAACCTGTGAAGCCATTTTTTCTTTGGCTAGAATAAAAATTTTGCCACTTTATTTTATTTTTTTCAAAATAGATTCCAAATTGAATTTTTGTCCCATCTCTGTTTCTCTTTAGCCAAGCATCCATCCATTTCTAATTTTGCTTGCCAAGCAATTACGTGACGTGTTAATTAATCAGATTATCAGCGAGAAAACAATCTTCCAGATAATTGTTCACACCCAAAAACAAAAAAACCCGGTCATGTTGTCATTTTTTTCTTCCTCTTCCTAACAACACAACAACATTTTTTTGTTTTGCTCGAAATTCTAACTGAAAATGGCAAAGTCAGGCCAATGGCTGGCTATGACGCCATGTCGACACTCACAGACACACTCTGGCCGGCTGGTTTTGGCTTGTCAAGGTGTCAACATTAACTCGGGCAATGCTAAAGTTAACAACAGCAACAACACCAATGGAAATAATAAAAATAACCGCCAAATAGGTTAAGAGCCAAAATAAAAGCTTTGTTGGAGAAAGAGAAGTGTGGTAGGTTATAAAAAAAACATGAGAATGAAGAAGAAGAAGAAAATACACAAATCATGTAAACAAGACCTGTTATGATGTGGTGTGGTTGTTGGTCGTTGGTTACTAACGACGCCAATCACACCCAAACAATACAGACACCGAAATTTAAACCAACCTTTAAATTTTTGCTATTAATTTGTTTCATTTTTTTTTTTGACATTGATAAATAATTATAATGCCTAAAATATTGCACTTTTTTATACCCTTCACCACACTGTGGTACAGGGTATTATGTCTTTGTGCATATGTTTGTAACAGACAAAAGGAAACGAGGTAGACACATGGTTCCTTTTGAGAATATGCATAGAATCACTTTCTGAGTCGATTTGCGCATGTCCGTCTGTCCATGTATTTTTGTGAACAAAGTACAGGTCGCATTTATGATCCGATTTGGATGAAATTTGGCATAGATCACTGATTTAGACCAGGGACGAACCCCATTGAAATTGGGAAAAAATCGGTTCAGATTTAGATGTAGCTCCCACATATATTTTCGTCCAATTTAATGTAAATGGTGCACCAAAGGCCCTATATATTCTTCGATTTGCACGAAATTTGCCACAGCGTAATGATTTGGTCATTCGAACTATAAATATGCCAAAAGTACTCAAATGTACTAAATTTGGTACAATTTCGTTGCATGTGAATGGATAGAGCTAAAAACTTGAAATTTAGAATGCGACTAAGGGTTGAGATGTAGGGTCCATTTAAGGAGATGGTTTTGAAAGCGTGTACTCATATGCACGAAAAGTACTATATGGTACTATATTTGGTACAAATTTAATTTGGTGATACAAATCGAGCTGGATTCCAGGAATTTGAAAATAACATTACCGTCGGAGTGTAGTATTAAGATATGAACGTAGTTTTGGAAATTTTGTTACATATGTGTAAGAAAAGTACTAATTCGTACTATAATCGGTACAGTTTAGATTTCTGTGAACCGATAGAGCCGCGAACAATGAAATTTGGAGTCAGGATCACTGTAGGGTCAGAATTCAATTTAAAAATTTAATACTTTTGGGTACTAAGTGGTACTAAATTTGGTACAATTTGAATTGTGAGTGAACCGATAATGTTGGAATCCTGAAACTTGGATTTAGGAATTTTGGAAATTGGTACTGCTGTGTACTAAATTTGGTACAATTTGAATTGTGGGTGAACCGATAGACATGGAATTCAGATTTTTTATTTAGGATCACTGTTGGGGTATGTAGGACGTTTTGGAAATTCGTACTATTGTGTACTTAATTTGGTACAATTTGAATTGTGGGTAAACCGATAGAGTTGGTATTCTGAAATTTGGATTTAGGATCACTGTGGGGGTGTAGAATTGGGGTATGTAGGAAGTTTTGGAAATTGGTACTATTGTGTATTAAATTTGGTACAATTTGAATTGTGGGTGAACCGATAGAATTGTAATCCTGAAAATTGGATTTAGGATAACTGTGGGTTTGGGTTAGGTAGGAGGTATTGGAAATTCGTACTATTGTGTAATTAATTTGGTACAATTTAAAATGGAGGTGGATCACTGTGGGGGCTTAGGTTTGGGGTAATTATAAGGTTTTGGAAACTGGTAATACTGTGTGCTATATTTAGTACAATTTGAATTGTGGGTGAACCCATAGAAGTGTAATCCTGAAACTTGGATTTAAATCACTGTGGGGGTGTAGGATTGGGGTATGTAGGAAGTTTTGTAAATTGTTACTACTGTGTACTAAATTTGGTACAATTTGAATTGTGGGTGAACCGATAGAGTTGGAAGCCTGAAACTTGGATTTATTCATTCACTTGGTTCATTCACAATTTGAACTGTGAATGAACCTTCACTGTGGGGGTGAAGATTTGGTTTAAGAAGAACGTTTTGGAAATTGGTACTTACTTACTTACTTAGCTGGCTTGTGATAGAACTTTCGTTCCATAAGCCGAGTTTAAAAAAGAAGGCGCGGTTTGGCAGTTTTTATTTGAAAGACCCTAGGCAAAGTTTTGTTGCGTGAATCATCAGTTGCTTTTATAGGTGGGCATCTTATCTCTCACAACATAAATAATGTGTACTAAATTTTGATACAATTTGAATTGTGGGCGAACCGATAGAATTTGAATTTGGGTTAATTTGGTACTAAATGGTACTCAAATTTAATTTATGGTCGATGTTAATGTGTGGATAACTTAGTTTTTCTGACATATGCATGCTAATACATGTTTAAATATATCCCACATTCGCTAATGAAGTAGCGGATATATGCTAGTGTTTACAATACAATCCTTGAAAAAACAGATTAAAAATTTTTTTAGATTTTCCAAAAATATTTGTAAAAAAATCCACGCCTTTTTGTAGATCTTGAAAAAATATATTTAAAAAATTTCAACATATTTTTAAAAAGTTCACGCCTTTTTGTAGGCCTCGAAAAAATATTTGTACACGCCTATTTGTATACCTCAAAAAAAAAAG
The DNA here is from genome assembly GCF_032173495.1 of Musca vetustissima. Classification (NCBI taxonomy): domain Eukaryota; kingdom Metazoa; phylum Arthropoda; class Insecta; order Diptera; family Muscidae; genus Musca; species Musca vetustissima. The sequence continues at coordinate 58,496 of NW_026873253.1, forward strand.
AAGATTTTTAAAAATATCTAGGCCTATTTGTATATATATATTTTTTTTTTTAAATCCACGCCTTAAAAAATATATTTTTTTGAAATAGCATCTCTATTTCTCTCTATTTCCTAAAACACCCTGGAAAATTTTACAATGCGTAATGAACCATTCATCCGTGAAAATTAAATTTTAGCAGTATTTTACACATTTGTTGTGGCTGGTGTTCTGCGAAAAATAACAAAAAGCAAAAAAATCGACAATGTAATCAAGCCAGGTGAACAACTTTGTAGACAAAAGTTCGACAAGACAGCATTTTTTTCTTGTTTGTTTTCGCTTTGTCGATAATAATTTAAGCAATCATAGGCAAATGTACGTATGTATGCCCCTACAATCGATTATACAAACAAACACACACACATACGTATATATGACAACAATGCCGACATGTGTTTCTTTTGCGATTGAGAGAATATGGGTTAGCTTGATATCAAATACAACAATCAATGGCTGGCACAATCTTCTGCGAACCACGTTTACCTGTGTGTATTTTTTTATATTTATATATACCCCTACAGACAAACATATATATGTATTATTGTCTACATTATCAAATTTTTAAATATCAAATATAACTTCACTAAAGAATAATTTTGTCGCTATCAGCGGCAAGCGAACGCCATGTCGCATGGCAAAAAATAGCTACAATAAATATTAGATGTGGTTTCATAGGGGCCCCATTAATTCTGATACAGTTTGACAATCCTCCATCAAAAATAGGTAGTGCAAGGTATTTATTAGTTCAACACCTCCCTGCTCGGTGTGTGTGTAATTCATGTTCCAAAATTAGTTTCGATTATTTTTTTATGAAGGTTATTTTTTTTCTTTCATTATTTTTATGCATTCACAGATTGATTTCTCTGTTATCATTAAATCGTATCTTAGTTATTTACTTCCTCTTCTGCCCCTCGCTTCTTATCGGTTTTTATTTGACTAAACAAATCTTGAAATCAATGATAAGAAACGATTGTCAAAGGCAATAGATAAGGTCTGGGAATTGTTTGAAAACTAGTTCATGATTTTGCTGAGCGAGTTAGAGTGATGTACATATGTCGTAAAAAATAAAATAAAAAATCATATAAAATGGTCAACGCTTAAAAATTATTAAAATACTAGCATATGGCCGCAACTTCGTTAGCGAATGTAGGATATACTTAAACATGTATTAACATATAATTTTATTTTCACAGAAAACTACATATGTCAGACAAAACAATCCACACATTAATATCGACCATAAATTAAATTTGAGTACCATTTAGTACCAAATTTCATGATTCGACCTCTACAGGTTCACCCAAATCCAAATTTAGTTCCATTTAGCACACATTATTTCCACAAGTACCCTCTTCAACTAACCAACAAAGCTTCCTGCATACCCCGATCCTACACCCCCACAATATTCCAATTCCAAATTCAAATTTCAGGATTTCAACTCTATTGATGCAACCAAACCTTTACCCCACAGTGAACCTTAATCCAAGTTTTAGATTTCCAACCCTATCGGTTCAACCACAATTTAAAGTGTACCAAATTTATTACACAGTAGGACGAATTTCTAAAACTTCCTACATACCACAAACCAACACCCCCACAGCGATCCTAAATACAAGTTTCAGGATTCCAACACTATCGCTTCCTCCACAATTTAAATTTTACCAAATTTAGTACGTATTAGTACAAACTTCTAAAACTTCCTACATATCTCAATCTTACACCTCAATATGGATCCAGACACAAAATGTCATGATTCCAACTATATTGGTTCACCCACAATTTAAATTGTACCAAATTTAGTACACAGTAGTACGAATTTCCAAAACATGCTACTTAACGCAAACCTACTCCCCCAAAATGCTCCTAAATCTAAGTTTTAGGTTTCCAACTCTATCGGTTTCCAACCATAATTCAAATTGTATCAAATTTAGTACACAGTAGTACGAATTTCTAAAACTTCCTACATACCACAAACCAACACCCCCAAAGCGATCCTAAATCCAAGTTTCAGGATTCCAACACTATCACTTCCCCCACAATTTAAATTTTTCCAAATTTAGTACGTATTAGTACAAATTTCTAAAACTTCCTACATATCTCAATCTTACACCTCAACAGTGATCCAGACTCCAAATTTCATGATTCTAGCTCTATTGTTTCATCTAAAATTCAAATTGTACCAAATTTAGTAACCTTTAGTACCCATAGGAAATAATGTCTTAAACTGAGTCCTGACCCCAATCCTACACCCTTACAATGATCCTGACTCCAAATTTCATTGTTCGCGCTCTATCGGTTCACCCAAATCCAAATTGTACCAATTATAGTACGATTTAGTACTTTTCGTACACATAAGTAAATAAATTCCAAAACTACGTACATATCCCAATCCTACACTCCGACGGTAATGTTGATTTCAAATTTCAGGATTCCAGCTCGATGTGTATCTCCAAATTAAATTTGTACCGAATAAAGTACAATACCTTTCGTTCAAATGAGTACACGCTTTCAAAACCAAATTTAGTACATAGTTGTACCAATTTCCAAAACTTCATACATACCCCAATCGTACACCCCCACAGTGATCCTAAATCCAAGTTTCAGGTTTCCAACTCTATCGGTTCACCCACAATTCAAATTGTACCAAATTTAGTACCATTTAGTACCCATGAATATAAATTCATTAAACTGAATCCTGAATCCCCAATCCTACAACCCCTCAGTGATCCTGACTCCAAATTTCATTATTTCCGATCTATCGGTTCACCCAAATCCATATTGTACCAATTATAGTACGATTTAGGACTTTTTGAACACATCAGTAAAAAATTTCCAAAATTACGTACATACACTCCGACGGTAATGTTAATTTCAAATTCCAGGATACCAGCTCGATGTGTACCTCCAAAATAAATTTGCACCAAATATAGTACCATATAGTACTTTTCGTACACAAGAGTACACGCTTTCAAAACCATCTCCTTAAATAGACTCTACATCTCAACCCTAATTCGTTTTCAAATTCAAAGTTTTTAGCTCTATCCATTCACATGCTACGGAATTGTACCAAATTTAGTACATTTTAGTACTTTTCGGATAGTTATAGTTCGATTTTCCAAAAACCTTTTGGTACATCCATCCTACACTCCATCAGCGACCACCAAACCAAATTTCAGAGTTCCAACTCTACCGGTTCTCCAAATACAAATGGTATCACATTTAGTACTTTTCGGTACGGTACGAACGGTACGAAAAGTACCGTTCTAGTACGAATTTCCAAAAACCAAGCCTTGTCTGTCACCTTTGGACCAAGAGTTACCCTCACCTAAAATGAAAACTTAAAACGCATTTGCTGCAAAATCGGTTTTTTTTGAGTTATGCCTGTCTTGCAGCAAATGAGCGATTTGTAGAATACACTATTTAAATTTCAAATCACACACTTCAAATATTTTGAAATTGTTGTCATTAAAAGAAATATTTAAATATACATTACAGTCTGTAAACAAAAACCAAAAATTCAAATAATAGAAAAAAGCAGTTCTTACAGATAAGGAGGAGCCGATGTCAACATTCCACTGTTTGCGATTCTGTCCCCATGTCTGTCTGCGTATTTGTCTTTGTTGTCCCTTAAAAAAAGTAGATTATAAATGTCGATGTTGCTCCATTGTATTATGGAAATTTTTCACAATATATTTGTTGTAATCCAATAACAACAACGACAATAGACTTTCCAGTATACAATTTTTATTCCAGACTTTTTGAAAAATGAAATGAAAAAAAGGGAAACATGAAATGCCTGCATTTATCACTGTGACAAATACAGACCTATCTGGCTGTGCTCTGCTGGTACTGGTACTCTTTAAACAATCAAACAAATAATAATAATAAAATAAAAACAACAAAAAAATATTTTCTACTAGATTTGTTTTTTATTATAGAAAAAAAATTCGAAACAAAAAAAAAACTCAACAAGCAGTCAACCATTCCAGAGATAAAGAAATACTTGCATGAAGTTTTTATTTATTTTTTATTATTTTATAATAATAAGGCAACAAATCATTTACTTAGCGCATTTCAAAGTGCACGACGTCGACAAACAGGGGAAAAAGAAGCAGAAGTCAACAAGCTTTTCATTTTTTTTTTGTTATTAAAATGTGATACAACAACCACAACAACTACAAAAACCACACCATTTGGCAGCCGATAAAAACGTTTAGGCATGAAGAAGAGAATTCCATAAAAGAAAAGGGGGGAGATAACTCGAGAGTAGCAGCAGCGCAGCACCCACAGCATCAATTATTTAAACATTTCCATATTTCTGGAATATGAATATATATTTTTTTTGAAGTAGAAGCTGTTTAAATGATGATACTGGGGGCCCAATGTAGTTGATTTTTTGTTGTTGCTGATAATGATATGACCCACATATCCATTAACACTGCAACTACGCACAACAACACCCCCCATTTTTTTCGAAACGAAAGATAAACAAATCAAACTTTATTTCCTTAAACAAATTCTACGAATTATCGATAATTTGTTAATGGGGGAAAATTTTATGATAATCGGAAAAGGGGGCCTACATTTAAGTGTAGTTTTTTTAATATATTTTTACATATATATATGCGAATTTTTGTAAATATTTTTTCGAAGTCTACATATTAGAGGGAACTTTTATTTCGAAGTCTTCCTATAGGCGTGGATTTTTTAAAAATATATATTTTTCGAGGCCTACTTATAGGCGTGAATGTTTATACCCCACACAACTTTGTTGTCAGGGTATTATAGCTTTGTGCAGCCCCAAGGGATTGTAACGAAATATTGGTCCTAGACCCACCTTTAAGTATAACGATCGTCATAATTCGACTAGCTGAGTCGAACTAGACATGTGTGTCAGTCCGTCCGTCCGTCCGTCTGTCCATTATAATATGTAAACACGCTACAAGCCACAGATATGGACCAACCATCACGACATTTTACCTGTATAATGGGCTCTGGTCAATGAAGGTCTCTATTTCTTTTATTAAAGATCGGTTAATATTTAGGGGATGAAATGGACCAAAAACTTTATTATTGTCTTATTGCTCCAGAGGCCGCAATTATGGTCCAAACATCGAGAAATTTTACATGGAAAAAGGGGATCAGAATAATCATGCCTGTTTTGATAAATATCTGTCAATATTTAGCGGGTCAAATGGACCCTGACTTTTGTGTGAAAAATTACAAATTTTTATTCTATGGTGTATATATTTATCCCTGAAGGATATACAGCCGTGAAGTTGTTAGTATATCCAAGAGGAGTGGTTGACCTTTTAATTGATACCTATTAAATGGTCGTATGTACCCACATGTGGGAGTTACATTTAAATATTTGTAGGCGCTTACGTATTCAGATATTATTTAGTAAACCAATACCATACTGGAGGGCGGAAATATAGCGCTGATCGCTTTGAAAAGTTCCATGAGTTTCCAAGTATGGTCAAGAACAACGCCTATAATTTTCGATGATTATCACATAAAAAATTTGGGATGAGTGCATCGAACACATAATTTTTTGTCATTTTTCGACTCGATTTATAGGCCAGAAGCCGAACATCACAACACAACCCAAGGTGAAGGGAATCTGGATAAGTACTTAGCAGGGCTGTACTGAATATTGGGAATATTCGGAAAATATGTCAGTGTAAGGAAGTGGTGCTGTTGACCTCTAATCGGTCAAAAGTGTACGAATATCACGAAATATTGCCCAGACTCGGAAAAAACATTCGCAGAAAGTTAAAATTTGGCTCAGATGGTTTTTATATCAATACAAATACTGTTATCGGAAATAGGATCTCTGGGTCCAAGTTCATATATTGCCCTCATATAACCGTAGCTCCCGATTTTAGGTAATTTTTATCTATTAGCCAATTTGATTGGCTGGAATTTGGCTCAGAGAGTTCTCTATGAGTACCAATTGTTTACGCTGGTTAACGTTTTCTGTCCTATATAACGGTCCTGATTTTGGGTATATATTTATAAACTCTTTAACAGCCGAACTATTTGACGTGTGTTTTGAAGACCCTATTTCCCATACAGGAAATAATGTTGATTTGCATGAATATTTTGTGCAAAAAGATATCTCACTATGCCAAATTGTAACAAATTTTATCGTAAAAGTACCTTAAATCGGTAGGTACGGTTATATGGGGGCTATATCAAACCTTGGACCCAGGGACCCCATTTTGGATTTCTATATTTGCTTTGACATAAAAAACATGTATGCAAAAGTTTGGCCGCTTATGTCAAGTGGTTCGGCAGTTACGGAGTTTATACCCAATTTTTGGGTAAATACTCAAAATACGGGTACCTTTGTATGGGGGCTACCAGTAGACATGGACCTACATACATAAATTTTTGCATAGACATTTGGTATCCAAAGAGAATACTCTGTGTCAAATTACAGCCAATTTGGTTGTAAAATGTGTCTAATAGACAAAAAATACATTAAATCGGGAGATACGGTTATATGGGGGCTATATCAAAACTTGGACCCAGGGACCCCATTTTGGATTTCTATATTTGTTTTGTTAAGTGGTTCGGCAGTTAATGAGTTTATACCCAATTTTTGGGTAAAAAATCGGGTATTTACCCACGTCTTTAAAGTATCGTAAAACTATCCATTCTAAATCGATTTGATAGCAGAAACCCGGAAATAGGGTGTAAGATGTTGTATTACCGATTCAATATAGTAAATACCCAAATAAATACCCGCAATTGGGTATTTACCCGGTAATTACCCACCCCTTGGGTATTTACCGGGTAAATACCCGATAAATACCATCTCTAAGAATGAGGTATGTTAAGTTTCGTAAAAATCGGATCAAATTTAGATATAGCTCCCATATATATTTTCGTCCGATTTAATGTATATGGTGCACCAAAGATCCTATAAATTTTTTGATTTGCACGAAATTTGGCGCAGCTTAATAATTTAGGTCTAGAATGATGTGTGTTAAGTTTTCCGAAAATCGGTTCAAATTTAGATATAGCTCCCATAAATATTTTTGTCCGATTTAATGTAAATGGTGCAACAAAATCAATATATATTTCGATTTACACGATATTTGGCATATCGTACTAAATTGGGTTTAGAATGATGTGTATTAAGTTTCCTGAAAATCGGTTCAGATTTATATATAGCTTTCATATATATTTTCGTCCGATTTAATGTAAATGCTGTACCAAAGTCCATACATATCTTTTGATTTGCACGAAATTTGGCATAGCGTACTGTATAGAATGATGTGTGCTAAATTTCGTGGAAATCGGTTCTGAGTTAGATATATCTCCTATATATTTTTTCTTCCGATTTTATGTAAATTGTGCACTAAAGACCCAAAGTTTGTCTGATTGCCACACAATTTGGTACAATGAACTGTAGTTAATATAAGTTAATCTCTGGCAAGTCTCATTGAAATCGGTTCAGATTTAGATATAGATGCACCAAACTCCTCATGTTTATCAGATATTTATCCAAATAATCAACGGGTGTCCGATTGATATTTGCTTTAAATTGATGTACATAATTTTGTCCCATTGTAAGAAGGAACTCTATATCTGACCAACTGAATGACATATTTATGGATCCAATTTCATTTTACTGGTCCTTCAAAAATACGACATCTGTTAGGATTCATTTGTCGAATATACCCAAAGTATAGTCTGATCCGTCTGACTTTACTATTTTCCTTACTGGTTTAACAATTTTTTTCGGAGTTTTACATATTTACATAATTTTTTTGAACGCCTTTGGAACGCCTACATATTTTCTAAAAATATTTTTAAAGGTTTACACCTAAGCGTGGATTTATTTATCAACTAGGAGTGTTATTTGTCTGCGTAGTTAAAAAATAAAATTTTATTTCGGATCTACTTATGATCGTATATCTTAAAAAAAATATATCTTTTTATGGCCTAATTATGGACAACGATTTTTTTCTGCCTTTTTTTTTAAATATATTCTCTATGTCTTTGCTATAGCCAATTTGTGGTGATTGATCAGAAAATTATATGTTCTTTCTTTTTTTATTTTAAATTGCATATAAAATAATTATTTTTTTTTTCCTTGCTTTATGAGACCATTCATCATTGTAAGTATGTTATTTATAAACTTGAATAACTATAATTATGATTACCCGTGTTCCGAGAAGGGCTACTTGAAATTGCGCCATACAAATCTCCACTTCCCACGAATTATTTAAAAAGTGAAAATCTCTTCCAGTGCCCCCAGCAATTCAAGTGGCTAAATGAAGAATAAAAGAAAATTATAAATTGCAAATTTCTATTTAGTTATTTGTTTTTGTTGGTGTTGGACATGAATCATTAGTCATGTTCAGGTTGCACACACCCTCGACCCCCCGCCCCTACTTCCATAACGCCAAACTGTGATATTCTCCGTTAAGTAGCAATGCTTTCTATAATTGGCCTTATTTTCATGTTTTCTTTGATTTTTCGTTTTGTGTCCAGCAGCTGTTTTTTTTGTGTGTTCTTATTTAACTTGGCTGTTTTTTTGTTTTTGTGAAATTTGCCAAAATATCGAATAACAACAGCAGCAACAACAGTGCTAGGCAACCCCACTTTGCTGCAGACAGTCAACCAGCAATTCGAAAATATTGTTGCTGTTTTTTTTTGCAAAATTCATTTTTGGCCAATCAGTGAATTGTTTTGTTAGCAACCATCAACGGTGGTTTGTTTGGTCATTAGCCTAGCAGCCAAGCACCAGTAATCGGGGATGATGTTAATGGTGATTCACCTTCAATTTTGACAGAGAACTCAACAACACAAATAAACAAAACACGCCAATAAATTGAAATGAATAAAAGATATAGAAAAAAGTAATAGGTTTAGATGTCATTTGAAAATTGCTATGGATTTAAAAGCTAAGTGGATTTGGGACAATTATTTTAATCTATGGAAAATAGTTCAATATTTTATCTACTTTCTAAAAAAACAATCCATGTCTAAATGTAGACGCTCATTTTTAAATCCTTGCCTTAAAGTAGATCTACAAGAATATTTTTAAATAATGCCTAAGTGGACATTCAAAAGGCATTTTAAACTAACCACGCCTACAAGTAGACTTTTTAGGTCTTTAATAATCCGCGCCTAAAAGTAGACATTCAAAGGGAATTTTAAACCATCCACGCCTACAAGTAGACTTTTTAGGTCTTTAATAATCAGCGCCTAAAAGTAGACATTCAAAAGGCATTTTAGACCATTCACGCCTAAAAGTAGACACTCAAAATGTATTCTGAACCATCCACGCCTAAAAGTAGACATTCAAAAGGCATTTTAAACCATTCACGCCTAAAAGTAGACACTCAAAATGCATTTTGAACCATCCACGCCTAAAAGCTGATATTCAAAGGGCGTTTTAAACCATCCACGCCTACAAGTAAACTTTATGGTCTTTAATAATCAGCGCCTAATAGTAGACATTCAAAAGGCATTTTAAACCATCCACGCCTACAAGTAAACTTTATTGTCTTTAATAATCAGCGCCTAATAGTAGACATTCAAAAGGCATTTTAAACCCTCCACGCCTAAAAGTAGACTTTTTAGGTCTTTAATAATCAGCGCCCAAAAGTAGACATTCAAAAGGCATTTTAGACCATTCACGTCTAAAAGTAGACACTCAAAATTCATTTTGAACCATCCACGCCTAAAAGCAGACATTCAAAGGGCGTTTTAAACCATCCACGCCTACAAGTAAACTTTTTAGGTCTTTAATAATCAGTGCCTAAAAGTAGACATTCAAAAGTCATTTTAAACCATCCACGCCTACACAATTCTTTACTTACTTGTTGTTATAGAACAGTTGTTCCATAAGCCGAGCTTAAAAGAAATTTCCAAGCGCGTCGGTCTTGTGCGCAAATCCACCAATTTGGAAGACCACGTTCCAAGATGATGTTGGTCTTTCCATCTAATTCGTGGCCTTCCCCTTCTACGGGAACCATCATTCACCGTCGCCGATATTCACCGTCGACGCAGATCGGCTCGTAGATCTTTCGGAGAATTTTTCTTTCAAACACCCCAAGAGCTGCCTCATCTGCTTGCGCAAGAACCCATGCTTCTGATCCATATAATAGCACGGTAGTATCAGTGTGCTATTATAATTCTTTAATAATCCACGCCTAAAAGTAGAGTTTTTAGTTCTTTAATAATCCACGCCTAAAAGTAGACTTTTTAGTTCTTTAATAATCCACGCCTAAAAGTAGACTATTTAGTTCTTTAATAATCCACGCCTAAAAGTAGACTTTTTAGTTCTTTAATAATCCACGCCTAAAAGTAGACTTTTTAGTTCTTTAATAATCCACGCCTAAAAGTAGAGTTTTTAGTTCTTTAATAATCCACGCCTAAAAGTAGACTTTTTAGTTCTTTAATAATCCACGCCTAAAAGTAGAGTTTTTAGTTCTTTAATAATCCACGCCTAAAAGTAGACTTTTTAGTTCTTTAATAATCCACGCCTAAAAGGACATTTAATAATCCACGCCTAAAAGTAGAGTCTTTAATAATCCACGCCTAAAAAACTTTTTAGTTCTTTAATAATCCACGCCTAAAAGTAGACTTTTTAGTTCTTTAATAATTTACGCCTAAAAGTAGACTTTTTAGTTCTTTAATAATCCACGCCTAAAAGTAGACATTCAAAAGGCATTTTAAACCATCCACAATTTGAAGAGCTTCAAAAATATGTTTAAAACTTCAAGAAATATGTACTAATAAAAAAGAGTAAAGTGATTGACTGACTGATTTTGGGTGAGGGTCACTCTTGGTCCAAAGATGACATTTAAGGTTGGGTTCTTGGAAATTCCTACTAGAACGGTACGAAAAGTATTAAATGTGATACCATTTGTATTTGGCGTATCGGAAGAGCTAGAACTCTGAAATTTGGATTGGTGGTCGCTGATGGAGTGTAGGATAGGTGTAGCAAAGGGTTTTTTTGGAAATTCGAACGGTAACTATCCGAAAAGTACTAAAATGTACTAACTTTAGTACAATTTCGTAGCATTTGAATGGATAGAGCTAAAAACTTGAAATTTGGAATGCAAATTAGGGTTTAGATGTAGAGTCTATTTGAGGAGATGGTTTTGAAAGTGTGTACTCATGCGTACGAAAATTACTATATGGTACTATATTTGGTACACATTTATTTTGGAGCTACAAATCGAGTTGGAATCCTGAAATTTAAAATATCAATACCGTCAAAGTGTAGGATTGGGATAGTGGTTTTGGAATTTTTTTACTTATGTGTACGAAAAGTACTAAATCGTACTATAATTGGCACAATTTAGATTTGGTTGAACCGATAGAGCTGGAACAATGCAATTTGGAGTCAGGATCACTGTAGGGGTGTAGAATTGGGGTCAGGACACAGTTTAAGAAAATAATACTTTTGGGTACTAAATGGTACTAAATTTGGTACATTTGAATTATGGGTGAACCGATAGAGTTGGAATCCTGAAAATTGGATTTAGCATCACTGTGGGGGTGTACGATTGGGTTATGTAGGAAGTTTTGGAAATTGGTACTACTGTGTACTAAATTTTGAATTTGGATTTGGGATCATTGTGGGGGTGTAGGAATGGTAAATTTGAATTGTGTGTGAACCGACATGGATTTGGATCACTGTGGGTGTGTAGGATTGGTGTATGTAAAATATGTTGGAAATTGGTACTACTGTGTACTAAATTTGGTACAATTTGAATTGTGGGTGAACCGATAGAGTTGGAATCCTGAAACTTGGATTTAGCATCACTGTGGGGGTGTAGGAATGGTAAATTTGAATTGTGTGTGAACCGACATGGATTTGGATCACTGTGGGTGTGTAGGATTTGTGTATGTAAAATATGTTGGAAATTGGTACTACTGTGGACTAAATTTGGAACAATTTGAATTGTTGGCGAACCGATAGAATTGCAATCGTGGAAAAGGATTTAAAAGGAAAAGGAAATTGGTGCTACTGTGGACTAAATTTGGAAAAAATTGAATTGTTGGCGAACCGATAGAATTGCAATCCTGGAAAAGGATTTTGGGTCTCTGTGTGGGTGTAGGATTGGGGTATGTAGAAAGTTTTGAAAATTGGTACTACTGTGTACTAAATTTGGTACAATTTGAATTGTGTGTGGACCGATAGGGTTGGAATCCTTAAACTAGGATGTAGGATCACTGTGGGGGTCTTGTATTTGAATTTGGTACAATTTGAATTTTTGGTAAACCGATAGAATTGGAATCCTGCAACTTGGATTTAGGATCACTGTGAAGGTGTAGGTACTACTGTGTACTAAATTTGGTACACATTTAATTGTGGATGAACCGATAAATTTGGAATTCTGAAACTTAGATTTAGGATAACTGTGGGGATGTGGTTGTGGGTTAAGTAGGAAGTATAGGCGTTGATTTTTTTTTTTAATATTTTTGCAGGGTCTAAAAAAATATTTTAAAAGTGCAGGTATCCAAAAAAAAAATTTTGTACAAATCTATACCAGTAAGTAAGCATTAAAAAATTATAAAAATCTACGGGCATAATTAAAACATCTAGGTCCACAAATAGTCATTGAAAAAATGACTCTGATTTTTTTTTAAATCTACTTCTTTACGCGAGTCTCTGAAAATGGCCTTGAAAACATTTATTTATTTTTTTGAAAAAAAAATGTTTGAAATATTTTCTCCCGAGTTTATTGGACTTTGCGCAATTTTATATACTAGTTAATTGAAAATGAAGCAAGTTTCTCTCTGTTTTCCATGAAATTGAAATTATTTTTGCCATTTACGCCGGCAAAAGCGCCATAACCAATTGTTGCCGATAACAGTTGTTTATAGGCCCATTGATGATATGCCGGCTTTTGGTGTCATACAGCTGTCATCATAAGTGGTGTTGTTAATGAATGTTGACATTTTGTGAAAGTGAAAATAAAAACAACAGATCTCCCCCCAGTCCTCCCCCTCTGTGTACCATCCCCGCCCCTTAGTCAACACTGCCATAGCCATCAACTTATCTGCGCACACCAGTCTGTCTGTCTAACTAAGAAAGAAAATTATTTAATTTTTCCTGTATCACCTTGTTGTTGCTGCTGTTTTTGTTGGCGATGGCGTTGGTGAAAACAGATGTTTGATTTTAGTATGAAGACCCCACCCCTTCTGCTCTTCACCCCCCCTTTTGAAATCTTTGGCACCCTACCAATATCAGTATTTGAAAAAAGCAAATCAGCATGAAAAACAATCATCAAATCTATTTTAGTGCCTTTTTGTTTGTTTTATTTTTAGTTTTCTTCAAACGGAAATAAATAAATAAAATTGTTGTTTAATTTTTAAGTATTTTCTTAATTGTTGGTGTTGCAGATCAGGGGTGGGTGAGCCCCGTCGTGTCAGGCAGTCGTAATGTCTGTATTTCAACATTTTGTCTTATTGACATAACTGTGAATGGTTGGTTGGTCGATCACCAAGAGGAAAACCATCTGTGGTGAAATTTGATATTGAGAAAAAATTTTGTGAGGGGGTGAAAGAGGGGGGCTATCAACAGGAAGAGATGTTAGTGGGACTTATGTCAAATTTTATTTGAAAAATAATTGGTATTGAATCTCCCCTTTAATTTTTGAAATTGACTTCACTGAAGAGATGTCATGTTCTCTCCCATCGTTGATACCACTTCATTAAAAAAGTATTTATTCCAACACGTTCAATTCTCCAAATTAATTTAGTTTTACAAATCTTAGATGGCGCCCAAAAAGCCCTTCAACTGGATCACAATTCCATTCCAATGGGAACTGTTCCATTTCACATTCACATTGAATGCATTCACATAACTTAAATAGTTGCAAATCCCAAACTATTCATGCACTCATGTCATGAAGTGGCTATGTGATGGTCACTATCATTACTAGTGACCGCTAGCCAGCCACCACCAACGATCATAAAAATCAGCTGGCACTATGCCAACGAACCCTTAAATCAATTTGAAATCAACACACTTTTCATTTAGAGAGGCATGCATTACCCGATACGGGTCGAACCGCGGCAACGACCACACACGAACTTATTTTTTTTCATTTCAATTGTAAAAAAAAACATATCGACAAACTGACTGACAATTCAATAAAGAAACACAATATTGCCAAATAAATTACTCATCATCATCGCCATTAATGACGGCATACCGCGAGCGTATTACCAGTAAATCAACAACAGCAACAACCACTTCTGGTTATGGGTGACTCAGAAAAAATAATTTAAAAAAATAAGATATTTTTTAAATAGAGATATGGATAAGCTAGATATATGTTTATTGGAAATCTCTTAGAAGCTTTCTTTTGATAGAATCGTAAAAAAATAATAATCTCGATAGCTTTTTAAGAGGTACTGAATCATAGGATTGATGGATTTTTAGAATATTGGAAACTTTACATTTGTAAATTTTTTGAAGGTCTATATTTAGGAGTGTATTTGCTTACTACACCTTTTTGAAGGTCTACATTAAAGCGTGGATTTTTTTAAAGTCTACATTAAGGCATACCAGTAAATTTTGCTCTCAACACCATAGAAGATAAGTGGGATACAATTAAAACATATACATCTATGACAAAAGAATTGTTAATGGAAATTCTGACGCTATGTATAAAGGACACAAGATATTTCATATATGACGACAAAATATTTAAACAAAATAAAGGTATGCCTATGGGCTCTCCAGCCTCCCCTGTCATAGCTGACATAGTTATGGAGAAATTGCTGGACTCATCAATACAGAGAATGTACACAAAACCAAAGATTTTGACCAAATATGTGGACGACATTTTTACAGTCATGAAAAAAGACGAAATAAAGGATAATTTGGACATCTTGAACTCATTCAACTCTCAAATACAATTTACTATGGAACTTGAAAGCAACAACCAATTGCCATACCTGGATTCACTAGTGATACGAAAAGGACCCCATCTCAAACTTGACTGGTACCAGAAACCTACAGCGTCGGGACGACTGATTAACTTTACATCTAGACATCCGAGAAGAACAATAATCAACACTGCATCCAATTTCATAAATAGAGTTTTAGACATAAGCCATCCAGACTATCACAACAAAAACATTAATATAATTAAGAAGATCCTGAAGAAAAATGATTTTCCGGACAAAACTATTGACAATCTCATGATACGAGCAAGAAAAGAAAAGACAAAGAAAACAAGCGACAACAGCGAGAAAATTTACAAAACTATAACATATACACGTGGGTTTTCAGAAAGATTAAAACATTCTAACATTTACGACAACACAAAATTTGAGCTGGTATTTAAAACTACAAACACGCTGAATAATCTTTTCAGCAAATTAAAAAGTAAAATACAAGACGAGGAGAAATCCAACGTAGTATACCGCATTAAATGTAAGGGAGACAAGTCCAACGTATGCCAAAAGGTATATGTTGGCACTACTAAGACAAAATTAAAGACAAGAATATCCGCACATAAATCGGATGACACTCGACTCAATTATAAAACCGACACAGACAACTGCGCTCAAATCTATAGACACACAGTAAACAAATACAAATCTGGTAGACTTTAGTTGAAGTAAGAACGTTGACTTAAAGACAACATAACTTTCTTCAAGTAAGTTTATTTACATATTGTTATTGTTGTTTCAAAATCTGTTAAAATATATGTAATTGTAGTTCCCTGAGGATGATTGGAGAATCCAATCGAAATATTGGAAACAATAAATATTAAAAATCAAAATTAGAAACGATTTTTACTTTTAAAAAGCCTACAGCCGAACTAATACAACAAAGGCGTTGATTTTTTTAAAACATTTTTCCAAGGTTCAAAATAAACGTGGATTGGCATGGATTTTAAATATATATATATATATATATATTTTTTTTTTTCAATGCCCACAGATAGGCTTGGATTTTTATGCCCTACACAACTATGTTGTCAGGGTATTATAGCTTTGTGCAGCCCCAAAAGTTTGTAACGCCGCGAAATATTGGTCCTAGACCCACCTTTAGGTATACCGATCGTCATATCTCGACTAGCTGAGTCGATCTAGACATGTGTGTCCGTCCGTCCGTCTGTCCATTATAATTTGTAAACACTATACAGGCCACAGTTATGGACCAATCTTCACGAAATTTTGCATGTAGGATGGGTTCTGGCCAATGAAGACCCCTTTTTTGGTAAAGATCGGTTAATATTTTTGGGGGATAAAATGGACCAAAAACGTTATTTTTGTCTGATTTTCTGGTCGCTCTAGAGGTCGCAATTATGGCCCAAACATCGAGAATTTTTACATGGAGAAGGGGATTGGGCCAAAGATTAAGCGTGCCTGTTTTGATTAATATAGGTTAATATTTAGTGGATCAAATGGACCCTGACTTTTGTGTGAAAAATGACAAAATTTGTATTCTATGGCTTATATATTTACTCCTGAAGGACATATACCCGAGAAGTTGACTGTATATCGAAGAGGTAAATATTAAATAATTAAATATTTACAGGTGCTTACGTATTCAGATATTATTTAGTAACCCCTTACCACACTGGAGGGCGGAAATATAGAGCTGATCGCTTTGAAATGTTCCATTAGGTTCCAGTAGTGGTCATACCCACCACTCTGTGGTACAGGATATTATGTCTTTGTGCATATGCAAAAGGAAAAGAGAGACACACATGGTTCCTTTTGAGAATATGCATAGAATCACTTTCTGAGTCGATTTATGCATGTCCGTCCATCTGTCGATGTTAAATTGTAAACAAAGTACAGGTCGCATTTATAATCCTAATTGGATGAAATTTGGTCCGCTTTAAGGTAAATGATGTACCAAAAATTCCTATATATCTTTCGATTTGTACGAAATTTGGCACATCGTAATGAAATAGGTCTAGAATGATGTGTGTCAAGTTTCCTGAAAATCGTTTCAGATTTGGATATAGCTCCCATATATATTTTTGTTCGATTTAAGGTAAATGGTGTACCAAAGTCCCTATATATCTTTCAATTTGCACATATATATTTTCGTCCGATTTAAGGTAAACGGTTTACAAAAGTCTCTATATATACTTCGATTTGTACGAAAATTGGCACAGCGTACTGAATTAAGTCTAGAACGATGTGTGTTAAATTTCGTGAAAATCGGTTGAGATTTAGATATAGCTCTCATATATATATGTTTGTCCGATTTTTGGTAAATAGTGCACCAAAGTCCCTTTATATCCTTCGATTTGCACGAAATTTGGCAAGGCGTAATGAATTAGGTCTAGAATGATGAGTGGTGAGTTTCGGGAAAGTCGGTTTAGATTTCGACATATCTCCCATATATATTTTCGTCCGATTTTATGTAAATTGTGCACCAAGGTCCCTATATATATCCTTCGATTTGCACAAAATTTGGCATAGCGTACTGAATTAAGTCTAGAAAGATGTGTGTTAATTTTTGTGAAAATCGGTTCAGATTTAGATATAGCTCCCACATATACATTATATTTTTAACAACGCGTCGTGCCGAATAGCGTAGATGGCTCTAAATCTGCGCGAATGAAATTAAAGATAGGATAGGTTGGATAAAGAGGGAACATGAACATGCAATTGTTAGGATACATATGTACAATATTCCCAAAGTAGTGAAGGGTATCATATAGTCGGCCCAGTTCTACTTTACTGGTTTTTTTAGAGTCGAACGTTACAACACAAACCAAGGTGCAGGGAATCTGGATAAGTAATGTCAGTGTAAGAAAGAGGTGCTATTGATCTCTAATCAGTCAAAAAAGTGCAAATATCACGAAATATTGCCAAGGCTCGAAATAAAACTTCCGCAGAAAGATGGAGTTCCGTGGTAGTTGTGTAGGGTTTCGTATGGTCGGCCCGTCCGACTATACTACTCCACTCACTGGTTTATATATACTTTTTGGAGATCTACATTTAAACCTACATTTTTGAAATACAATTATTTAAATAAATTTCTTTTTCTTTTCCTCAAATATTTTCTGCAAGTTTCTTTATATATATATATATATATATAATGAAGAAACATGTCCTTAATTTATATTATAGGACTTATATATGTCACTCCCTTTTTTATTTTCTACCAATCAATTTTTGATTTGTTTGGTGGCTATCCAATTTCAATAATTTGTTCCACTTAATTCCATTCTAATAATTATGGCTAATTTCCTCGAAAATTAATTGATATTTGTTGGGCATAGAAGAGCCACACCAAAAATTAACTCGCTAGTAGCGAAGAGGAAAGGAATTAGCGTAGAAGAAGAAGAAGGTCGAAGTCTATGATATTGGATAGAGTTACGAAAGAGCACTTCTAGGTTGGGTATTGAGTTTCCTATATTTAGTGGAGCAACAGCGAAGTTCATTGGCTTTTGGTCGAAATTAAAAATAGAACTTAAAAAGAAATAAAAGAAAACAAAACAACAATTTACTGCAAGTTAATTGATTTTCAGAAACGAAAATTAAGGCGCGTAGAGGATACCGAGATATGACTTTTAATGAAATAAAAGAAAAAGAAAACGTAACACACACCGTTCGTCAAAGAAATGAAAGTGAACATTTTTGGTAATTATTTTTCCAACGAGCAAATGCCGCAAAACTATGGCAGCGCCATCGCCAGAAAATATGCCGGCTGTCAAAGCTCGGAGAAAAAACCAATAAAATTTGGGGAGTTTTAAATTTCTCAGCGGTTGTTTTATTAGAGAAAAATAACAAATGACGTCATATCTGTCTGTCATTCTGTTCTATTTGACATGCAAGCTAAATTGTGTTTTTGTAGTTTATTTGTGAGTATGTAGCTGGTTGTATGTATGTAGATTTAGTTTGGCATGATAAATGTTATTGCCCATATGTTACCACTTTGTTTTTATCCGTCATCATCCCCCCAGAACAGCCCCGCTGCTCGCTCAACCACTCACTTTCTGTGGGCCACCCTTATTCGTCATTTAGGTTAAATAGTTTCGCAGTTAGGGCGTCAAGTTGACTTTGTTGTTAACATTTCTTGTTGTTGTTGCTGTTGTGTATTTTTATTTTCGTTTCGAGTAAATGACTGCCTTCGGCTTGCTGTTTCAATAATGTTGTTTAATTTCTCAACTCCTCCTCAAATTGAGACAAAAATCGCCGCTTTTAAGTGTTTGTTGTCATTTCCTTATTTGGCGCCATCTATTGGTGGTGATCACCACGACCACCACTATAAAATAATTCAATCCAATTGTACTTGAATATTTTGTTGCGGCACAACACAAAACAGATTATCAAATGTGGTCATAGAAATTAACAACAAAAATGAAAAAAAATTAAAACAAGTATTGAAAACAGCAACTGTCTTTGGTTTTGAAAAAGCGGTTACATTTTAAGTCATAATTACACATACATTTAATTTAAAATTAATAATAATAAAATAAATGAAGAAATTATTAAAAAAAATATGAAAACAATTCAAAATATATTTTATTTTAATTTGGTACTTGAAAAAAAAATATATTTAAAAAAATACACACGTCTATATGTTTTATTTTTGTTTTTGGCCGCTTTAAAAAATATTTTTTTTTTTTAAATCCTACTTAGAAATATTTTCAAAAAAAAATCCTCGCTTAAGTGGCTACTTCGAAAAATATATTGTTTAAATCCTCGCCTATGTGGCTACTTCAATTGAAAAAATAAAACAAAATTATTTAAAAAAAATTATTAAAATTATTAAAAAAAAAATATTAAAATTATTTAAAAAAAATTATTAAAATTATTTAAAAAAAAATTATTAAAATAATTTAAAAAAAAATTATTAAAAAAAAATTATTAAAAAAAAATTATTAAAAAAATTAAAATAAAATTATTTAAAAAAATCATTAAAATAAATTATTAAAAAAAATATTAAATAATTAAAAAAAAATATTAAATAATTAAAAAAATAATTAAAAACCAGTGAGCGGAGTAGTATAGTCGGACGGGGCCGACCATATGGTACCCTACACAACTACCACGGGAAATATTTCGTGACACACTCTTGCCCGATTAGAGGTCAACAGCATTTATTCCTTACACTGACATACTTTCCGAATATTACTAATATTCAGTACAGTCCTTCTAATTACTTGTCCAGATTCCATTCACCATGGATTGTGTTTTAATGTTCGGCTTATAATTGTGGCTTATAGATCAACTCGAAAAAACACAAAAAATAAAATTATTATTTGATCAACAGCGAAAATTCTAGGTGTTGTCCTTGACCATAACTGGAACCTTATGGAACATTTCACAGCGATATATTTCCGCCTTCCAGTGTGGTAATGGTTTACTAAATAATATCTGAATACGTAAGGACCTGTTAATATTTAAATGTAACATCGACATCCGAGTACATACGACAATGAAATTGGTATCGATTTAAAGGTCAACCACTCCTCTTGGATATACTATCAACTTATCGGGTCTGTCCTTCAGAGGCAAATATATACGCCATATAATACAAATTTTGTATTTTTTCACAACAAAAGTCAGGGTCATTTGACCCGCTAAATTTTGAACGATCTTTATAAAAACAGGAATGTTTATTCTTTGCCACGATCCTCTTCTCCATGTAAGTATTCGCGATATTTGGGCCATAATTACGGCCTCAGGAGCGACCAGAAAATCAGGCAAAAATTAGGTACTTGGTCCATTTCATCCCCTAAATATTAACCGATCTTTAGCAAAAACAATAGGGGTATTCAGTGGCCAGAACCCATCCTACATGCAATATTTCGTGAAGATTTGTCCATAACTGTGGCCTGTATCGTGTTTACAAATTATAATGGACAGATGGACGGACACACATGTCTAGATCGATTCAGCTATTTGTCAAAAAAAATAGATGTCTTCATTGGCCAGAACTCATCCTACATGCAAAATTTCGTTAATATTGGTCCATAACTGTGGCCTGTATCGTGTTTAGAAATTATAATGGACAGACGGGCGGGCATACACGTCTTGATGAACTTAGCTACATGTGTGCCCGTCCGTTCGTCCGTCCTTCTGTCCATTATAATTTGTAAACACGATATAGGCCACAGTTATGGACCAATATTCACGAAATTTTGCATGGCCAATGAAGACCCCTATTGTTTTTGGTAAAGATCGGTTAATATGGATTAAATTGACCAAACACTTAATTTTTGTCAATTTTTCTGGTCGCTCCAGAGACCGTAATTATGGCCCAAACATCGCGAATTCTTACATGGAGAAGGGGATCAGGCCAAAGAGTGAGCATGCCTGTTTTGATAAAGATCGGTCAATATTTAGCGGATCAAATGAACCCTGACTTTTGTGTGAAAAATTACAAAATTTGTATTCTATGGCGTATATATTTACTCCTGAAGGACATAGACCCGAGAAGTTGATAGTATATCCTAGAGGAGTGGTTGGCCTTTAAATTCACACAAATTATATTGTCGGATGGATAACAAGGTAAATGTCACAATGTGCATAGTATTACTATTACTCCATTAGAGGACGGAAATGTCGTGTTGATCGCTTTGAAATTTTAAAGGAAGTTACGATTATGGTCAAGGACAACGCTTATAATTTTCGGTGAAGTTGAGATTTCATTCAGGGGGTGCAATGAACGGAAAACTTTAATTTTGTCAGATTTTTTAGTCGCTCTAGAGGCAATTATTATATGCAGAACATCGCATATTTTCCAAAGTGAAGGGGATGTGACCAAATACTTAGAGAGCGGCTGTTTAGATGATGATCGGTCAAAATTCCGAGGGTTAAATCAACCAAAACCTAAAGTGACCAGTTTTTTATTGTATGGCGTAAAAATTCACTTCAAGAAAAAAAATGGAAAATATGCCAGGGTTAGAAAGTGGAGTTGTTGACCTATAATCGATCAAGAGGGTGCAAATATCACGAAAATTTGGTTTCCAAAATCTAAAAATGTCTTTGAAATATTTTCCTAATTTTCAAACCAAACGCTGTAGGCTTGGGTGTCAAGCAAACAGTTTTAATTTTTTTTTCAATGTTTACAATAAGATTTGTTGTTGTTTTTATTTTTTAATTTGCGCATTAACAAGCTTTAGATATAATTACGAGATATTTTGTGCCTTTGTCGCCGCTTGTTTTTCAATTGTCAAGATGAGATTAAGATTTTTTAGCGCGTTTCCATTTTTTTGCACAATGTGTGTGTGTGGGAGTCAAAATCTACAAATGATTGACTGAATGAATGAATGATTCGTTTGAGAGATTGTCTGTGATTGTTATGGCCGTGGCATTGTAGTTTAGAAAATGAAAAAAATAATACTGAATTCAATACAAATTCATTGAAATCTAAATAATCTTTTATAACATATTCGTCGTTGATTACAATTACATTTTTTATTATAAAAAAAAATAGAAATATTTTTTTGTGAATATATCGTGTGAATAGCGATTTTTTTGTATGGTGGCGGGTTTCAAATATATTTCCTTGTAAATATATCAAAGGATGAATACACAGATTTGTTTATATGTAGTTATGATTATATATGGGTATCTAAAGAAAGAGTATGAAATGTTACCCCCACGAGATGGATGGTGGCGATGGCGCGCGCATTCATGCTTCAACAATTACAATTTAATTTGCATAAAAAATCCATTATCAAACGATGAATTAATTAATGGCGATGATCATCCACCCTCTCTCACTCTCTCTCGTAGTGTGCGTGTGTGTGTTTCATTTAATAGGAAACCATAAGGAGACAATATGACACATATTTTGTGGTTAATGGGGATTTAAAAAATTTGAATTAATTATTATTTTTTTAATTTTTGACTTTGTATCAAATTGAAAAAAATAATTTTTTAAATATACACAATTTTATTTTTGAAAAAAATTAAATTACAATAATTATTATGAAATAAATTATGGACAATAATATCAACAGCAATCAGATCACATTATTAAAGCCCACAGCAGACAAATTATGAAAAAACAACAACATTGATTTAAAAAATAAAAAAACAACAACTAGAAAAAAATAAATTATAAAGAAAAACAGAGAGATTTCTACAAACAAAAACATCAACAAAGACAAATGTTAATAAACAAAAAATAATTTTCAGTTCAAATGTGACGCTCTAATAATTTTCAATACATTCCGAAAAATAAATAAACAAAAAAAACTTTGTAATGGAGTTGGAGTGTGTTAGAGAAAAACATCAGTGAGCGGAGCAGTATAGTCGGACGGGTCCGATCATACGATCCCCTACACAACTACCACGGAACTCTAACTTTCTCCGGATGTTTCTTTAGAGTGTGAGCAATATTTCGTGACATTTGCATCCTCTTGACCGATTAGAGATCAACAGCACCTATTCCCAACACTGACCTATTTTCCGAATATTCAATATTCATTACTTATCGAGATTCCGTAGGTTGTGTTGTGATGTTCGGCTTATGGCCTATATTTTTGCCCCATCATGCACCTGTAAATATTTAAGTGTAACTCCCACATCCGAGTACATACGAAAATATAATTGGTGTCAATTTAAAGGTCAACCACTCCTCTTGGATATCCTATCAAACTTCTCGGGTCTATGTTCTTCAGGGGTAAATATATACGCCCCAGAATACAAATTGTGTCATTTTTCACACAAAAGTCAGGGTCCATCTTTATCAAAACAGGGATGTGTATTCTTTGGAGCCTGGGCAATATTTCGAGACATTTGCAATCTCTTGACCGATTAGAGATCAACAGCACCTATTCCTTACACTGACATATTTTCCGAATATTCTTAATATCCAGTACAGCCCTTCTAATTACTTGCCCAGATTCCATTCACCGTTGATTGTGTTGTGATGTTCGGCTTATAATTGTGGTCTATAGGTCGACTCAAAAAAAAAAAAAAAAAAACACACACACACACAAAATTAAGTTTTCGGTCCACTTCATCACAATATTATTATCTGATCATCGCCGAAAATTAAAGTCGTTGTCCTTGAACATACCTGGATTCTCATGGAAAATTTCAAAGCGATCAGCGCCATATTTCCTCCCTCTGGTGTGGTAATGGGTTATTTAAATATTTAAGTGTAACTCCCACATCCCAGTAGATATGACAATATAATTGGTATCAATTTAAAGGTCAACCACTTCTCTTGGATATAGTATCAGCTTCTCGGGTCTATATCCTTCAGGGGTAAATATATACGCCATAGAATACAAATTTTGTAATTTTTCATAACAAAAGTTAGAGTACATTTGACCCGCTGTATATTGACCGATCTTTATCAAACACGCAAGCTTATTCTTTGGCCCGATCCCTTACTCTATGTAAAAATTATGGAGCGACCAGAAAAACCGACAAATATTAGGTATTTGGTCCATTTCATCCCCTAAATATTAACCGATCTTTACCAAAAACAATAGGGGTCTTCATTGGCCAAAACCCATCCTACATGCAAAATTTCGTGAAGATTGCCCCTTAACTGTGGCCTGTATCGTGTTTACAAATTATAATGGACAGACGGACGGACACACATGTCTAGATCGACTCAGCTAGTCGAGATATGACGATCGGTATACTTAAAGGTGGGTCTAGGACCAATATTTCGCGGCGTTACAAATTCTTGGGGCTGCACAAATCTATAATACCCTGACAACATAGTTGTGTAGGGTATAAATATTTCAAAATATAAAATAACAGCTTTCTTTCCTTGGCTAACTCTATAATTAATTAATTAATGTCAATGCGTATTTTTGTGAAATTTATTATTAATATTTGTTTTTGCATAAATTACTGATGATTAATTTTTTTGCTGGCCACCCATATACATATGTATACGAGTACAACGCTTATAGTTATTATTAGCAAATTATTTTGTCAAACTATTTATTTGTTAATAATTATTTCATAATAATATATGTGTTGGATAGGTCGCCCTAATATTCAAATATCCTCAGGCTAATTTTTTTTTGCATTTTGTTAATAACAAGATTTCGAAAAGTTTGGATTTTTAATGCGTAATTAAAAAAATGTTTTTTTTAAGGCTTAAATTTAGTGCTGGATTTTTTTAAAATATTTTTAAGGTCTACATTTAGGCGTGGAATTTAATAAAAATATTTTGTTGAAGGCCTAAATTTAGGCGAGGATTTCTTCCAAATATTTCTACATTTTTGGCACTTGGATTTTTTAAACATATTTTTGTGATTCTTTAAAAATAATTTTTCACGGTCTACATTTAGGCGTGCATTTAAAAAAAAATATTTTTTTTTAAAGGCATACATTTAGCTGTGGATCGTAAACAAAAATTGACAGTCTACATTTAGGCTTGAATTTGTTAAAAATATGTTTTAAGTTTTCATTTAAGCGTTGGTAATTTTAATAGTTTTTAAAGCTCTAAAATTGGAAGATCTTCAGGAGGAGGTCGCCCTAATAATCAAATATCCTCAGGCTGGTACTTTTTCATTTAGTTAATATCATGAGTGCCCAAAGTGTGGATTTTGAATATGTAATTTTTTCAAAATATTTTTAAGGCCTACATTTAGGCGTGAATTTTGTAAACATATATTTAAATAGTATACATTTAGGCGTAGATTTTTATACCCTACACAACTATGTTGTCAGGGTATTACAGCTTTGTGCAGCCCCAAGAGTTTGTAACGCCGCGAAATATTGGTCCTAGCTGAGTCGATCTAGACATGTGTGTCCGTCTGTCCATTATAATTTGTAAATACGATACAGGCCACAGTAATTAACCAATATTCACGAAATTTGGCATGTAGGATGGGTTCTCGCCAATGAAGACCCCTATTGTTTTTGGTAAAGATCGGTTAATATTTAGGAGATAAAGTAGAATAAATACCTAATTTTTTCGGTTTTTCTGGTCGCTCAGAGACGGCAATTATGGCCCAAACATCGCAAATTTTTATATAGAGAAATGGATCGGGCCAAAGAATAAGCATGCGTGTTTTGATAAGATAGCGGGTCAAATGGACTCTGACTTTTGTGTGAAAAATTACAAAGTGTGTATTTTATAGCGTATATATTTAGCCCTGAAGGATATAGATCCGAGAAGTTGATAGTATATACAAGAGGATTGGTTGACCTTTAAATTGATACGAGTTATATTGTCATATCTACTCGGATGTGGGAGTTGCACTTAAATATTTACAGGTACATACGTATTCATATATTATTAAGTAACCCATTACCACACTAGAAGGCGGAAATATAGCGCTAATCGCTTTGAAATGTTCCTTGAGGTTCCAGTTATGGTCAAGGACAACGCCTATAATTTCCGGTGATGATCAGAGACACATTTTTGGATGTAGTAGACCGAAAACTTAATCTTTTTGTGTTTTTTGCGAGTCGATATATAGGCCATAATTATAAGCCGAACATCACAACACAACCCACGGTGAATTGAATCTGGACAAGTAATTAGAAGGGCTGTACTGAATATTGAGAATATTCGGAAAATATGTTAGTGTAAGGAATAGGTGCATTTGATCTCTAATCACTCAAGAGGGTGCAAATATCATGGATTTAAAAAAAATAATTATCCACATTTGGGCGGGGATTAAGAACAAAATAGATTTTTAAATGCCTACATTTAGTCGCGGTTTTAGAAAAAATGTTTTTTTATATGCCTACATTTAGGCGCGGATTTAGAAAAATAGTATTTTTTAAATGCCTACATTTAGGCGTGGATTTAGAAAAAATAGTATTTTTTAAATGCCTACATTTAGGCGTGGATTTAGAAAAAATAGATTTATTTGGATTTCTTAAATGCCTACATTTAGGCGTGGATTTAGAAAAAACTGATTTTTTAAATGCCTACATTTGGGCGGGGATTTAGAAAAAAAATTTTAAATGCCTATATTTAGGCGTGGATTAAAAAATGGATTTTTTAAGTGCCTACATTTAGGCGTGGATTTGGAAAAAATATTTCTTTAAATGCCTATATTTAGACGCGGATTGGGAAAAAAAGATTTTTTTAATGCCTACATTTAGGCGTGATTTTTGTTTTGTTTTGAATTTTTGGATTTTTTAAATATTTTGAATGATTTAGATATTGTTGATTTTTATAAAAATATGTTTATATATTAGAATTATTTATATAAATTACATTTTAATATTAATATATTTTTTCTTTTTTATTTTGCAGGTTGGTACTAAAAAACTAAAATTTGGATAGGCAAATTGGTAAGCTATTTTTTTGAAAGAATAATTGGGGGACTGAAATTAGGCAACTTTTATGTTTCGTAAAATTTGAGGAAATATTCAAAAAAATAAATTATTTAAATTGATATTTTTTCCAACTAACAACATTTCTTCGGGTTTAATTTTAACGAGAGTTTTTTTCTATCTTTCTACACATTTATTTAGATTATTTGCTATTAGCAAATATTATTATTGTTTTTATTATTACGATTATGATTTCTTGTTGTTGTTGCTGATTGCTTTCTTTGGTTTTGTTTATAACAAAAAAAGAGAAAAAAACGACTCAGTGCATGGGGGGCCACTGGTGGTAACCAGCTTCAAGATAAACTCGTCTATCTTTATGTCTGTCTAACCAACCGACCGTTGTGGTATTTATTTAAACAGTTAATGTGTAATTACGACAGCCGCAGCCACAGACTCAACTACTGAACATTCGTCGTTGTAGCCGTCGTTATGCATTATTATAAAATAAATGTTAACAACAAATGTTATGGAAACAAAAAAATCAAATATTTATTTAAACCACAAAATGCAATCTCTTTTTTATTTGTTTTTTTTTCTTCTTCTTCTTACCTAAGACCTGTTGTAAATTATTTGAATAAAAGATACCCCCCATTTCCCCATAGTGTAATGTGAGTGAGCAAATTATTATGGTATAATGGGACTAGGAGGAGGTATAAAAAACGATAACGTTTTTGGTTAATGGTCATTGAGAGAAATGCGTTATTTTTATGAAAATTTTATATCTCATTTTTTATATTATAAAAAACATTTTATTTGCAACATGTTTAATAAGCAATTTATGGTTCCGCAACATATCCTTAAAAGAAATATTGTTATCAGCAACATTTTTCGTATAGGATTATTTTGTCTGCGCAACTTTTCCTGCATATAAATATTTCTGACTCTGTTCTAACAATATGGAAACATTTTTGCTTTCTCACTTTTTTCTATATAGAGGAGACTTTGCTACACACGCAATAATATTCTTTATAGAATAATTATCTTTAGAAGAAAGTTTTGCTACAGCAACATTTTTCTGTATATTGCTTTCACGCAACATTTTTAAATATATGTGAATATTTTGCATCTGCAACATTTTCCGTATAGGGAACATTTCAGTTCCTGCAACATTTTAAGTTCCTAGAAAATGTTTGTCATTGCAACATTAGTACTCAGAAACATTTTACGCATAGATGACAATTTTGCCCTTGCAACATATTCCGTATACATAGATGACAATTTTGTTGTAGCAACATTTTCCTTCATATAGAAAATTTTGTCTCTGAAACATTTTCATTCTTATACAGGCATTTCTTCCTTTGCAACATTTTTCGTCCTATAGTGACATTTTGCTTCTGCGAAATTTTTAGTCTTATAAGAAAAATTTCATACTGCAACATTTTCAGTCTCGTAGGAAAATTTTTCCTTTGCAATATTTTCCGTCCATTAGTGAAATTTTGCAGCGACTACGTTGGCTAAGCCATCTTGTGAGAATGGATGAAGATGCCCCAGCTCAAAATCTCAGAAGGGGAAGGCCACGAATCCGATGGAAAGATCAAGTAGAAGACAACATTTCGGAAAATGGTCTTTCAAATTGGGTGAGATGTGCTCAAGACCGACGCGCTTGGAAATCTTTTTTAAGCTCGGCTTATGGTTCTGTCATACGGCAGCTATGTAAGTAACATTTTGGTTCTGCGACATTTTTAGTCATATAGGAAAGTTTATACTCTGCAAGATTTTCAGCCTTATACGAACATTTTTGCTTTGCAACGGTTTCTGTTGTAAATCTTGCTTTTGCAACATTTCTGGATAGAAGATATTTTTGCCTCTGCAGCATTATCCTTTATAAAAAACATTTTGACAGCAACATTTTCAGTTTTATAGAGAAAAATGTCCATTGAAACATTTTCCGTCCTTCAGGGAAATGTTGCATTTTGCATCTGAAACATTTCCCCATTTATTGAGGAAATTATGGCTTTCCAATATTCTCTATTTAATTTATACGAAATGTTTACCACTGCAACATTTTCCGCCGTATAGGGAACAACAACATTTCCCATAGAAGAAAAGGTTTGCTTCTGCAACATTTCACGTATATTACAGGGAATATTTATGTCTCTGCAACATTTCATGTATTAAAAAATTTTTTACTCTGCAGCATTTTCGATTCTGAAACATTTTTCGTATAGCAGATAATTGACTTCAAAACTTAAAAATTTGTCTCAGCAATATTCTCCGTATAGAAGAAAATTTTGCATCACCAACATTGTCTGTCGTCCAACATTTTTGAAAATAGGAACACTACTGCAACATTTTCCATCGTACAGAGAACAACATTTCCCATAGAAGAAAAGATTTGCTTCTGCAACATTTCACGTATATTACAGGGAATATTTATGTCTCTGCAACATTTCATGTATTAAAAAATTTTTTACTCTGCAGCATTTCCGATTCTGAAATATTTTCCGTATAGCAGATAATTGACTTCAAAACTTAAAAATTTGTCTCAGCAATATTCTCCGTATAGAAGAAAATTTTGCAGCAGCAACATTGTCTGTCGTCCAACATTTTTGAAAATAGGAACACTTTCTCTTTCAACATTTTCCGATCATTTGTCATTCATTTGGCTCTGCAGCATTCCCCTTTATAAAATACATTTAGTCTGCAACATTTTCGGTTTTATAGAGGTTTTTTTTCCTTTGCAACATTTTCCGCCCTTCAGGGAAATGCTGCATCTGCAACACTTTCTGATGTTTGGGAAAATTTTGCATCTGAAACATTTCCCGCCTATAGAGGAAATTATGGTTTTCCAATATTCTCTATATAATTTATACGAAATGTTTGCCACTGCAACATTTTCCGCCGTATAGAGAACATGTTGCCTCTACAACATTTCCCATAGAAGAAAAGTTTGCTTCTGCAATATTTCACGTATAGGAAACATTTATTACAGGGAATATTTATGTCTCTGCAACATTTGATGTATAAAAAAATTCAGCTTGAGCCCAGCTGGGATTTGAACCCTTGTACCCATGGCATCTGTTGGTTGTTGTCCGGCGCCTTAGCATTCAAAGCCACCTCCTTATCTACCTAAGGTTGCACAATATGCAGTTGTATACCATTGAAGCAAAATATTGTAGTCTGTATGGAAAAAAGTCCGTCACTACAAGAAAAATCTGCTCTGAAAAGGAATGTTCTGGTGTGATGCCAAATGTCCGAACCTTGACACGATTGAATTTAATTCGTAGATACAATTTCGCAACAATATTCGATATAAACGACATTTGTAAGCCACATTGCCCAATATGCCTGATGAGTCGCTTAACCAACGACGAAACGCGTCGCATAATGGTGGGAATGTAGTATCTCTCTGGCTTTCCTTTTCAGCGCAACTTCAATCATGTATCTCATCTCGAAAGAGAAATTAATATAATAATGTTTTACTCTGCAGTATTTTCGATTCTGAAACATTTTTCGTATAGCAGAAATTTGGCTCCAAAATTTTAAGTATAGAAACAAATTTCTCAGCAACATTCTCCACATAGAAGAAAATTTTGCCTCAGCAACATTTTCCGTATAGAAGAAAATTTTGCCTCAACAACATTTTCCGTCCTCCAACATTTTCGAAAATAGGAACATTTTGCTCCTCAAAATTCTCCAAACATTTGTCTCATCAGCATTGTTCGTTTTTTCCCCGTTTGTCTCAGCAACATAGGTAATATATTATCTCTGCAACATTTTTTGTATTTGGCGTCCCTAACTTTTTTATCCTTGTCCTCAACGCTAATTTGGTATTAGTTTTTTAATTTACATATTTTTTCAACATTTCACTAAAAGTTTATTTCCCTAAAATATATTTCATCCGCAAAGGTTTCTCGCTCTCCTTTTGTTTTTTGATTTCTCAGATTTGGTGAAAAGCCAAAGATGAGTTCATTCGACCATAACTTTGGAGATTAAAAATAGTTCGACATTTCTGTTTGTTAGATTTTGCATTGACATCCACCAAAGAAAAGTCAACAGTCTGCTGCCCGACATGACAATGAATATGCAAAAGGAAAAACTATGTGAAAGCATGAAAAACAACACATCCAAATGAAAATTAATTTTTGTTCGCAATGCGCTCTAAAACATCTCCTTGGTATGCGCTGTTCAAGGCAAATGAGGCAAAAAACCAAAAACAGAGAAACGTATCAAGTTATTTGTTAACTATTCATCTCGTGTCTGTTTTTGGCGCATAGTTTTGTCCACAATGTCCATTACATATATATATATAACATAAGGAAAATCTACACTGAAGAAAAATTTGAAGGAACCAAAAAATTTGAATAAAATCAAGGAAACCTGACTGAGAACCTGATTTTGTAATTTAATTTGATGGGCTATTTTTTGAAACTATTTTTCATGGCCAATGAAAATATTTTCAGTGTAATTCATATTTCTTTTTTCTTCTGCCACATTTGTGTACATAGTCGGGCACTACAAGGTCCCCAAAAATGCAAAAGAAAAATATCAAGAAATAGAAAACAGAAAAATGCACTCATTTGTGTCGTCGGTATATTTACAAGAGTCAATTGCCAGTTAATGCGTTTCTCGAGGCAATTACGACAAGTACTTTTGCACAGTGGTTAAGACTAAAATTTCGTTTTGTTATTGGAAAATTGTGAACAGCAACATTTTTAATGGCATCCACTTTTATGCGGCCACAATTTTTATATGAACAGCTTGTATCAGCAACATGTTCTATATAGGGTATCGGCAACAGTTTTATTCGTAACATTTTATATAGAATATTTTGTATCAGTAATATTTTCTGTAGGGGGAAATTCCTCACTGCAGGGGAATATTCCCACTGCAACAGTTTGAATTTAGGGAAATTTTGCCTCTGCAACTTTTTGCGTCAGAGAAATATTTTGTATCCACTACATTTTCCTTATAGAGGAAATATTTAACCTCCGCAACATTTTTCGTACAAAGGAATCCGTTTGCCTCCCAAACATTGTGCTTTTATAGGACATTTTTGCCTCTGCAATATTTTTAGTTTACGAAAAATGTCTCTGCAACATTTTTAGTTTACGAAAAATGTCTCTGCAACATTTTTAGTTTACGAAAAATGTCTCTGCAACATTTTTAGTTTACGAAAAATGTTTCTGCAACATTTTTAGTTTACGAAAAATGTCTCTGCAACATTTTTAGTTTACGAAAAATGTCTCTGCAACATTTTTAGTTTACGAAAAATGTCTCTGCAACATTTTTAGTTTACGAAAAATGTCTCTGCAACATTTTCAACACATTCTACATTCCTGCAAAAGTAATACGGCAATGCAGGATAACTTTAAGTGGCACAAGGTCAGCAGTTAAGGCAGGAAAGGACCTATCGGAGCCCTTCAATACCGAACGAGGATTCAGACAAGGCGACAGTTTGTCGTGTGATCTTTTTAAAATCCTGCTGGAAAAGGTTATACGAGACGCAAAGGTGATCAGAAATGACACTCTGTACACCAAACAACACATGTTACTCGCCTACGCCGATGACATCGATATAATGGGTCGAACACTGCGACCGGTAACAGCCATCTTTGAACAAATTGAGAAGGAGTCTGCCAAAGTCGGTCTGGCAGTAAACGGCGAGAAGACCAAGCTGATGGTAACAACGCGCAAGACGTCCAGTAGACTCGGACCAACTGTGGAACTTGAGAACTACAGCTTCGAGGTAGTTAAATATTTTATATACCTTGGTACCGCCATAAATAAAACGGATGACATCCGTTTTGAAATTCGGATAAGGATTGTGATGACCAACTGGTGCTACTATGGTCCGCAAAATTGTCTTTTTTTCTATCCAAAATTTTTATTAAAAATTGTATACGCAACATTTTTGTATCTGCAACATTTACTGACGGACCATTTTGTATCTGCAACATTTCCAGAAATGTTACAGTTTCATTTCCTTCATCAACATGTCCTTCCATAACCAAAAATAATTACATGTCCACATTTTTTGTTTTATTGTAATCAACCCACTGTGTGCCCATTACCCCACCTCCCTTGTTCCTCTTCTAAATATTTATCAACAATCATGTGTAGAAAATTTTAATAAGTAGGTGCGATAAACGCTTGGACACTTAAGTGTTGTAACGCACAATGATGTTCATCGTCATCGTTTATAAGAAACGCCGCCATATCGAATCACATTGCCTTGCCTCCGTATGTCTGCCGGTCTGGCGATTCCAATGTTCGTACTTTGCACTTCACATCATAAATTGCGTGCGTATCTTTGGGTGGGTATCGGCTGTGCTATGCAAGACTAGCTGCGCTTTGGCGGTGGCGGTGCTACACTTGACAATGAAGTGTGTTGGATAGTTTCATTGGTGATGCTGACTGGCTGGCTGGTTGGCGGACTGACTAGTAGACTGGTGGCAGTGCAAAAAGCGAACAAACAAACATATAGCTGGGTATTCGGTGTGTTGGTGGGTTGTGCTGCTGCTGCATCTACCCACCACAAAACTTGATCTTATTCAGATTGGATTGACAACGATGATGACGACGACGACTCGACGACATGCTTGGTTGGTTGATATTACCCCTGTCCACCTTTTGCCGCATGTGTCGCATATTTCTTCCTCCTTGTCCTCATACTCTGCATTCTCCTTCATATTTCTTTTTTCTTCCACACAAAGTTGCTGCATCTGCTTGACAATAGCTATGATGTTGGTTCGCTATTCAAAAGTGAATCGTTTTTTGTTTTATTTTCAATATAGTTGTATTTATTTTTTCCTATACCAGCAGCAACTACTTGAGCGGCTAAAGACAGCAAATAGCAAAATGTCGAGCAAAAAAATATTTACTTACAATCTTCTGCTGGCAGATGTTAAGTGCATATTATTTTTTGTAAGAATTTTTGTTATTTTTCTCAAGGACTTTTCTGAACATCGGTTTTATTTTTTGTTTTCTGCTGCAATAAAATACAATTTATGAACCCTCTGTGAAAGAAAAGGGATTAAGTATGAGATATATGTTTCGTATTCTTTTTAAGTATAGTTTAATTAGCTACAAATGGGGTTAGTAATTTACTACATCACAGTCATTATAAACTATTTTTTTTTGATAATATAATATCGATATTCACATGATTTCTGTAGGATAATTTGAAGTAATCCACTATTTTAAATAAATCAACATTTCTACGAATTGATGTAAACCTTATTTATCCAACTAGATTTAAGCTTATAAATGCAACCCTAGTTTGAATTTAAAATGTAACTGCAACACTGTAAATAATATTAGAATGTTATCGATCATTTAAGAATATTATCCATAACGATAAAGATATTATGTAACCCAGAAAAGGGTATAAAAGAGCGACGAAAACACAAGAAGTCACTCAAAATGCTCCTTTTTTCTCATCATTTTTTAGGATATTATATAGTTATAAAGTAATTATAGACAGATCGTAAGTGTATATAGGTTTAGAATTAGTCTACAGAAGAACTGCAGGACTTTATGTATTAGAGAGATAAGCTTAGGAAAATATGAATTAATGTTAAGCATATGAATTGAATAATTGCTAGATTTAAGTTATTATATAACTATGTGTAAGGATTTGATGAAAAAATATAATTGAATTGAATTACGCAAGAAGTCACTCATTCCGCAATCTCCATTCAAACACGATACATTGTTGTATCCATCTGATAAGGTTGTCCATCTGATAATCAAGTCGTTTCTTTATTTATGAATTTTCTGACATCGGCTACAAATTGCGAAGCAAGGAATTGCAGTCCAACATAGCCAACGCTCCATCGTCACCTGGCGAGATTCCTGCTACATTAACGCACAACGAGGACTCTTCTACATTGACGCCCAACGAGAGGCCTGTTTCAGTGACGCCCTACGAGAGGTGTGTTACATTGGCGCAAAACGTTGGGTCTGCTTCATTGACAGTCAACGAAAGGTCTTCTTTACATTAAATTTTTTGTATCCTACAAAATTTTCTATAGACAAATATTTATTTTCAACATGTTTCATGAGTGCCTTTTTCTCCACAACATTTTCTATTCGCAACAAAAATAACTCGGCAACATTTGTTCCGCAACATATACAATTCAGAAATCGCATCAGCGTAATATAATTATTAATGTAGCTACTGCAACATTTTCAGGACAAAGAATTTTTCAATCCACAATATTTTTAAATTTCTATTCGCAACATTTTCAACAGAAATTCCTATCGGAAAAATGTTGAACAGAAAATTTTTAACCACTACCGTTGTACAGAAAATGTCAATCTGTTGCCTTCGCAACATTTTTGGTACAAAAATATGTTGCTTCTGCAACATTTTACGTCTGTAGAAACATTTTGCTGCGCAAATTTTTTTCTGTACAGCGGAAATTTTTCCTCTAGAACATTTTCCGAGTATTTGAACATTTTGAAATCAGCATGACCGGTTTCAATCACAACGTGGATTTTTTTAAATATTTTTAAAGGGGTACTTTTAGGTGTGGATTTTTATACCCTACATAACTATGTTGTCAGGGTATTATAGCTTTGTGTAGCCCCAAGAGTTTGTAATGCGGGGAAATACCCCACATAACTATGTTGTCAGGGTATTATAGCTTTGTGTAGTCTTCAAGAAGTTTTACATGTAGAACCGGTTCTGACCAATGAAGACCCATTTTGTTTTTGGTAAAGATCGGTTAATATTTAGGGGATGAAATGGACCAAGAACTTTAATGTGTGTCCGTCTGTCTGTTCATTATAATTTGTAAACAGTTATGGGCCAATCTTTACGAAATTTTGCTTGTAGGATGGGTTCTTGACCTTTAAATTGATGATGAATTGACCTTTAAATTGAATAGGTAAAGATCGGTTAATGAAAGGACCAAGAACTTTTTTTTTGATTTTCTGGTCGCTCCAGGGGCCCCAATTATGGGCCAAACTTCGCGAATTTTTACAAGAAGAAAGCGGTCGGGTCAAAGAATAAACATGCCTGTTTTGCCTGTTTTGACCGATCTTTAGGTCAATATGTAGCGGGTCAAATGGACCCTGACTTTTGTGTGAAAAATGATAAAATTTTTATTCTGGGGCGTATATATTAAAGTTTGATAGAATATCCAAGAGGAGTAGTTGACCTTTAAATTGATACCAATTATATTGTCATCTGTACTCGGATGTGGGAGTTACACGTAAATATTTACAGATGCTTAAGTATTTATATATTATTTAGTAACCCATTACCACTAGAGAGCAGAAATATAGGCCACAAGCCGAACATCATAACACAGCCCATTAATCTCGATAAGTAATTAGCAGGGCTGTAATGAATATTGGGAATATTCGAAAAATATGTCAGTGTAAGGAAGAGGTGCTGTTGCTCTACAATCGATCAAGAGGGTGCAAATATTACGAAATATTGCACAGGCTCGAAATAAACCTTGGCATAAAGTACGTGGTCGGCCCCGTCCGACTATACTGCCCCGTCACTGGTTTTTAAATATTTTCTGGGGTTCTACATTTGTCGAGGTTTTTATACCCTTCACCAACCACACTGTGGTACAGGATCTTATGCCTTTGTGCATATGTTTGTAACAGGCAAAAGGAAACGAGATAGACACATGGATCATGTTGAGAATATACATAGAATCACTTTCTGAGTCGATTTATGCCCGATTTAAGTCGATGCATTTCCGTCCCTCCGTCCGTTCGTCTGTAGATGTTAAATTGTAAACAAAGTACAGGTCGCATTTATGATCCAATTTGGATGAAATTTGGTCACTTATTTGGCCTAAGGACAAATCCTATTGAAATTGGTGAAAATCGGTTCAGATTTAGATATAGCTTCCATATTTATTTTCGTCCGATATAGGCGCCAAAGTCCCTATATATCTTTCGATTTGCTCGAAATTTTGCATAGATTACTGAATTAGGTCCAAAATGATGTGTGCTAAGTTTCGTGAAAATCGGTTCAGTTTTAGATATAGCTCTCATATATAGTTTTGTCCGATTTTATATAAATGGTGCACCAAAGTCCCTATATATATTTCGAATTGCACGAAATTTGGCATAAGGTACTGAATTAGGTCCAGAATGATGTGTGCAAAGTTTCGTGAAAATCGGTTCAGATTTTGATATAGCTCCCATATATAGTTTTGTCCGTTTTTATATAAATGGTGCACCAAAGTCCCTATATATATTTCGATTTGCACGAAATTTGGTATAGCGCATTGAATTGTGTCTAGAATTACATATGTTAAGTTTCGTGAAAATCGGTTCAGATTTAGATATAGCTCCCATATATATTTTCGTCCGATTTTAGGTAAATGGTGCACCAAAGTCCTATATATCTCTCGATTTGCACGCAATTTGGTATAGCGCATTGAATTGAGTCTAAAATTACATATGTTGAGTTTCCTGAAAATCGGTTCAGATTTAGATATAGCTCCCATATATATTTTCGTCCGATTTTATGTAAATAGTACTCCAAAGTCCCTATATATTCTTCGATTTTCACGAAATTTGGCATGGCGTTCTAAATTAAGTTTAGAGTGATGTGTGTTAAGTTCCGAGAAAATCGGTTCAGATTTAGATATAGCTCCCATATATAGATTTAATAAAAATGGTGTACCAAAACCCCTATATATCTTTCGATTTCCAGGAAATTTGGCATAGCAGACTAAATTAAGTCTAGAATGACGAATGATGATGAACCTGAAAATCGGTTCAGATTTTGATATAGCTCACATATATATTTTCGTCTGATTTAATGTAAATGTTGCACCAAAATTCCTATATATCTTTCGATTTCTATTAAATTTGCCGTAGCGTACGGAATTGAGTATAGAATGAGGTGTGTTTAGTTTCATATGTACAATATACATAAAGTGGTGAAGGGTAGGCGTGGATTTGTCTGCTTTTTAAATTTATTTGTTCAGTATATTTTCATGGGCAATCTTTTTTGCAGAATTAAAAAAAAATACCAAATTCTTTTCAAAAAATTAAACATAACGGCATTTAAATAATTTCCCTCCCTTTACACCTGGTGTAGGTGTTACTAATTCCCATTATCCGCTACTTTTTTTAACTTCCAAATGCTTTCTCGTTGAAACCTGGGCCAATAAACTTCATTGACACCAATAAAAGTTTTTCTTCCGCTTCCACAAAACAAAAAAAAAAACTGTATAAAAGTTTTCACAATTTGTGGGAGAGGTTCCTCCACCCAATCAATGGAGGCAGGGGGAGGAAAACATACACATTGTATAACCACCGCTATTTGATATAACATATGTAAATAAAATTAGTAGTAGAACACACACACAGGTGCACAGCAATATGGGAAAATTCTGTTTGTGCGTTCGTCTGCCAACCGGCCAGTTTGTCAGTCAGTCATTTTTGTGGCTACAGCAGTAACAACCAGTCAACCAACATTCATTTGTTCATTCATTTTCTAATTATTATTTTAATCATATTAGCATTTGGTGGAGCCAAAGCTTAACAATGTTCTCGTTGTTGTTGCTGCTGCTGCTGCTGCTGTTGTTGATTGTCATTGTGTATCAATGAGCGTATGGTAATAGAAAAACGCCACAAGTATGAAAAACAAAACGGATAAAAATAACGAACGAATGTCAACCTCAACATTAACTGCTGTATGAGGAGGGAATCATATTCACGGGCAAACATTAGCCGGTCAGTCCGCCAACCACCCAACCAACCAACGAACAACTGAAACGACACCTCAGTGGCACTTCCTTACGTGAATAGAATTTCAAAAACACAATTTCATATATAAAAAGTGTATAATTACAAAAATAACAACAACAACAACCACAAAACACCAACATACAAGTGTAATGGAAAAATTGTATTTCAGTGTGAGTTGTTGTCGTTGTTTTTGTTGAAAAACCACCAAAAGTGACATCATCGTGAAAATAATATTACCGGATAGAATTTACATATGAACACAGATAATGAAGGAGAAAAAATTTCCACACAACAATGTCACTGCATCAACATGGAACAGCAACCTACGAATTTCCTCAACAGCTAACCACAGAAATGACAAGTGTTCAATAGAAGAATTGAAAAAAATCGTTACTCAAAAATAATTTCTGAAGAATATAAAAATAAAATAGTTACAAAAGCAGTAAGTAAAGTCGGCCGGGCCGACTATATATTCAAGAGATGAATCTTAATAGACTTCGTATTTTTGAAGGACCATTAACATGAAATTGGATCCATAAACATGTCATTCTTCAACAAATACTAAATTTTTCATTTGGTCAAAGTTATGTAAATCAATTTAAAGCAAATAGCAATCCGACTCCCGTTGTATAAATATCTGATAAACATGAGGAGTTTGGTGCACCATTCATTTAAAATAGGAAGAAAATATATATATAAAAGCTATATCGAAATCTAAACCGATTTCATCGAAACGTGTCACAGGTTAGGTTAGTACGTTTTGTGCATATCGGCCAGATTTTTTTAGATCGGACCAAACTATATATGGGAGTTATGCCAAATTTCGTGCAAATCGAAAGATATATTTTTTTTAAAATCGGACGAAACTATATATGGGAGCTATATCTAAAACTGAACCGATTTTCCGGAAACTTAATACACATCATTCTAAACCTTTTTCAGTACACTATGCGAAATTTCGTGCAAATCGAAAGATATATAGGGACTTTGGTACACCATTTACATTAAATCGGACGAAAATATATATGGGAGCTATATCTATATCCGAACCAATTTTCACGAAACTTC
Organism: Musca vetustissima; assembly: GCF_032173495.1. Taxonomy (NCBI): domain Eukaryota; kingdom Metazoa; phylum Arthropoda; class Insecta; order Diptera; family Muscidae; genus Musca; species Musca vetustissima. The sequence continues at coordinate 98,516 of NW_026873253.1, forward strand.
ACATACGTCTTTCCAGGCCTAATTCAGTACGCTATGCCAAATGTCGTGCATATCGAAATAAGTATAGGGACTTTGGTACTCCATTTACATTAAATCGGATGAACATATATATGTGAGGTATATCTAAATCTGAATCGATTATCGCGAAACTTCACGCACGTCTTTCTAGACCTAATTCAGTACGCTATGCCAAATTTCGAGCAAATCGAAAGATATATAGGGACTTTGGTGTACTATTTACATTAAATCGGAAGAAAATATATATGGGAGCTATATCTAAAACTGAACCGAATTTCCGGAAACTTAATACACATCATTCTAAACCTTTTTCAGTGCACTATGCCAAATTTCGTGCAAATCGAAGGATATATAGGATTTTGGTACATCATTTGCATTAAATCGGACGAAAATATATATGGGAGGTATATCTAAATCTGAATCGATTTTCACGAAACTTAAAGCACATCATGCTAGGCTTAATTCAGTACGCTATGCCAAATTTCGTGCAAATCGAAAGATATATAGGGACTTTGGTGCACCATTTACCTTAAATCGGACGAAAATATATATGGGAGCTATATCTAAATCTGAACCGATTTTCGGGAAACTTAACGCACATCATTCTAGACCTAATTGGGTACGCTGTGCTAAATTTCGTGCAAATCGAAGGATTCATAGGGTCTTTGTTGTACCATTTACATTAAATCGGACGAAAATATATACGGGAGCTATATCTAAATCTGAAGCGATTTTTCCCAATTTCAATAGGGTTCGTCATTGGGCCAAATAAATGAGCTGTGCCAAATTTCATCCAAATTTGATCATAAATGCGACCTGTACTTTGTTCTCAAAAATACATAGACAGACAGACAGACGGACGGACATGCGTATATCGACTCAGAAAGTGATTCTATGCGTATTCTATCTCGTTTCCTTTTGCCTGTTACAAACATATGCACAAAGACATAATACCCTGTACCACAGTGTGGTGAAGGGTATAAAAAGCCACTCTTGTGAATTGATCTAAAAAATCCACGCTGGACATTTAAAAATATTTTTAATAAATCCATATTCAAACAAATGCATTTTAAACCAGGGAACGGAGCAGTATAGTCGGACGAGGCCGACCATACGATACCCTACACAAACCCCACAGAACTCTAACTTCCTGGGGATTTTTATTCCGAGCCTGGCAATATTTCGTGATAGTTGCACACTCTTGATTAGATTTGAGGTCAACAGCACCTCTTCCTTACACTGACATATTTTCCGAATATTACTAATATCCAGTACAGTCCTTCTAATTACTTGTCCATATTCCCTTCACCGTGGGTTGTGTTTTAATGTTCGGTTTATAATTGTGACCTATAGATCGTCTCGAAAAAACACAAACATGTTTTCGGTTCACTTCATCCCAAAATTATTATCAGATCATCACCGAAAACTCTAGGCACTGGAACCTTATGGAACACTTCACAGCGATCAGCGCTATATTTCCAGCTTCGAGTGTGGTAATGGGTTACTAAATAATATATGAATACGTAAACACTTATAAATATTTAAGGGTAACTCCCACATCCACTCCTCTTGGATATACTATCAACTTCTTGGGTCGATATCCATCAGGGGTAAATCTATACGCTATAGAATGCAAATTTTGTAATGTTCACACAAAAGTCAGGATCCATTTGACCCGCTAAATATTGAACGATCTTTATCAAAATAGGCATTCTTATAATTAGGCCCAATCCCTTTCTCCATATAAAAATTCGAGATGTTTGGGCCATTACTGCGGCTTCTGGAGCGACCAGAAAAAACGACAAAAATTAAGTAATTGGTCCATTTCATCCCCTAAATATTAACCGATCTTTACCAAAAACAATAGTGTCTTCATTGGCCAGTACCCATCCTACATGCAAAATTTCGTGAAGATTGGTCCATAACTGTGGCCTGCATCGTGTTTACAAATTATAATGGACAGACGGACGGACGGATACACATGTCTAGATTGACTCAGTTAGTCGATATATGACGATCGGTATAGTTAAAGGTGGGCTGCATAATACCCTGACAACTAGTTATGTAGGGTATAATAAATAAACAATATTAATATTCTTAACACATATTTTCAAAAAATTCTACACTTTTGGATATTAAAAAAAATAAATAATTTAACTTCTTTTTTTATTTCAGGTAAGCCAAAATTCCTCCCAGGATATCTTAAATCTAATATGGTGGATAAATGACTAATTCTCAATGCGTCTCAACTACACTGTGGCTCGAAAAAAGTAGGTCATATTTACTGTCCATTTAACCCTTAAAAAAACTAAAACAAACAAAAATCAAATTACCTTAACATCTAATCATTAAAAAAATAACACACACACATTACTGAGACAAGCAATTTTGTTCAAGTGGTAACCACAAACCTCCCTGTCAAAAAACTACACCAGCTTATATATTCAAATTTTTTGACAAATGAGTAACTAAGTCGAGTGCCAATTTAACGGCTGTGTCTCTCTCACAACAATTTGGGGCTCATTTGTTGCGGCATGTCGTTAGCTGTGTGCTGCCACGTCATTTGCTCTCCAAACCATAGTCATAATAATGACAGCTAACTTGGAGTGACAGTAACAAACAACAATTACAACGGGTGTGCGAACTGTCACTTTAATCTGCTTGCCCGGTCACTGCTGCCATGTCACACGCCGTCGTTACAAATTAAGCTCTGCCAAAATATGTGAGCGGCTGGTTGTCATAAATTTTCGGATGCGAGGCAGTCTCTGCAAAATACACAAACTGCCAAAATACACGCACACAGAGTGAAAAACCTAACCTAACTGACTAACTAACGGCTGTTGTGTTCAAATCATGATCGCCTCCATCATGTTGTGGTTGGCGGGTTGATGTAAAATCTACAATGTTTTGGATTATCATCATAATCAGCACGCTTTTGTCACTGTCATGTTCATAGTTAACATGTTCAAAATGACTGTCAAAAATTTGTCAAAACGCATTTTATTAGATGTATAATATTTTGCTCCGCAAAGGTGAGATGCAATTTTCAATGAGAGGTCCTTTCTTATTTTCTTCACGGCCCACAATAGGCGTGGTTTTTCTAAAATTATTTTTTAATGACTTCTAAGTGTGGATTTTTTAAATATATATGAATAAATTAATAAATAAAAAAATAATTTTAAGCCGGGCCGAATTTTGGATACCCTCCACCATAGTTATACTGACAGATACTACTTCAAATGAAAATATAGGGAACATACCAAAAATGAATCTATACCGATTATTCTACAAACCAGTTTGTGTAAACCATTATGTACACCAAATACAAATTTCAGCACTTTTTTTATGAAAACCCCAAAGCGTGGACTGATACTAATAACGCATGGATTATATTACAAAAGTTAGGATTAGCGAATATTTGGGTTATAATTATATGGGGGCTATGCCTAATTATTGACCGATATATATCAATTTCGAACCCAATAGTTTTGTTTTGTGTCTCAATTCTTTCCTTCAGGAGGTATAATTATATGGGGGAGATGCCTAAATGCCGGCCGATATATTTCAGTATCGTCAGGTTCGAGTTTTTTTTATCACGATTTCCTTACAAAGCGGAATGATTACAACCGATGGCTAAATCGCCTTAGAATTCCATAATTTGTGGCGTACAACTGACTATTCGGTTGAAAAATGCGCTCATGAACCCAAAAATACCGAAAATTGAGGGTGTATGGGGGCTACCCGAAAAAAGGGGGCTACATTTATAATTTTTAGTGAAGAAATTTGATACTTAATAATAACCCATTGTTCCAAATTTCAGCGAATTCGGCTGAAAAACGCGCTCAAGAACCCCAAAATATCGAAAATTGGGCGGTACCGTTATATGGGGGCTACCAGAAATAGTGGACCGATATTTATAATTTATAGAGGAGACATTTGGTATCCAAAAATAACCCAATGTACCAAATTTCAGCGAATTCGGTAGAAAAACGCACTCAAGAACCCCAAAATACCGAAAATTGGGGCTGCCATTATATGGGGGCTACCAGAAAAAATTAACCGATATTTATAATTTTTAGTGGAGACATTTGGTACCCAAAAAAAACCCAGTGTACCAAACGAGCATTCGCCAGGGTACGCAAAAATTCGCTCGCGATAAATTAAAATACATTCTTTTCGTTTTGTGTTCATTTTAGGAATGACTTTATGGTGATAAATTATCTACCAAACGAGCATTCGCCAAAGAATGTTCGCACACACATAACAAACGAGTGAGAGCACACAAAAACGATCGTTCGTTTCGTTTGGTGGTTGAATTTTTTTGACATTTTCTCACAAAAAAAAAACCCACATTCACGAATTCTCGCGAATACTCAAAACAGCAACACACTTTCTGCCACACACACACAAATTCTTTCGTTGTTTGTGTGTGTTTACTTTTTTTATGATATTATTATTTGTGTTGTTTAAACAGCGCTCGCGAGCATTCGCGAACATTTGTTTTTTTTTTTTTTTTGAGTTTTTCAAAAGAATGTTCTTCAGCAACAAATGCTCGCGAACAAACGAATCGACGACGCTTGCAGCGAAATTTTATCGTTCGTGAATTTTTCGTACAATGCGAACATTCGCGAGAGATTGCAAATACTTGTTCATTCATTATAACTTTGTCATTCGCGATAAATTGAAAACATTCGAATTCTCACGCGTGAGCATTCGTGAGAAAGAGCGTATTTAAATCATTCTTCGCTCCCTGCTAGATTGTCTTAGAATTTTACCCTGGTAAAATATCGACCATGCAGCAACACGCAGATGAACGAGTAATATCATCTCTGCAGGGCAGTTTTAGGGCTTGTTTACTTATGTCGTACATGCCAAGTCTATGGAAAGAGGTAACAGTGACCTTCATCCTGAAAGCCCGGAAACCTAGTCATACGCTGCCAGACCGATTAGCCTTTCTCCCTTTCTAGACTCAGACATTAGGAATACCATTGACCATAGTAAACTTAGCAAATCCCAGCACTGGATACAGCCCTGCATGAGGTGGTTGGGTACATCGAGAAGAATATGGAGTCCTCTGGCTAAACTTTGACAGCATTCTTCGATATTGAGGGAGCTTTCAATAATGTGAAGCTAGAAGCCACCCATTCTGCTCTCGTAAGTACAGGTATCCCCTCACTCCTTAGGGAATGGATTGATAGAATGCTGGAAAGCAGAATTATAAACTCATCCATAAGAGAGAGTTCCGTAAGGAAATCTGTCAACTGAGGCACACCACAGGGAGGAGTACTATCCCCCTTTTGTGGCTTCTGGTGATAAATGAGATACTTATGAAATTCAATCATCTCAGGATAAAGGTTGTAGCCTATGCCGATGATGTAGTCCTGCTGGTTGGGGGTAAGTTTCTAAAGACAATTGCAGACATCCTGGAGGGTGCCCTTTCAACCCTTACTAATTGGGCTTGCCCCAAAGGTCTTGGTGTAAACCCCACTAAAACAGAACTGGTGCTCTTCACTAGGAAACGCAAGATTCCTAGTTTCCGTCTGCCATCACTAGGAGGAGTGACTTTAACCCTTTCTGAAGAAGCAAAATATCTTGGCACCATCCTTGACCGCAAGCTAATGTGGAATAGGAATGTTGAGGAACGCTCTAAGAAAGGATTGCTGGCACTCTACTCATGTAAGAATTCCATAGGTAAGAGCTGGGTATTGAGACACGAAATTAGACACTGGCTGTATACGACGATCGCCTTACCCATTCTTACCTATGGTTGTCTTGTTTGGTGGCAGGGGGTTAACAACAAGATGCTTCTGACAAAATTGAGTTTAGTACAGCGATCGGCTTCAATCCTGATCACCGTAGCGTTAAGAAGTACACCACAGGCATCGTTGAACGCAATTTTAAATCTCCAACCTTTGGATATTCTGATTAAATTCCAGGCGGCCAGGTGTGCCCTGAGAAACGGATGCCTTGAAATCGCTGAACAATAGTTATGCCATCATCCTAAACATAACGCCAGGTTATGACCTCTTTAGGGGGTATAGTCATATTAGTGACTATGTTTCCCCTCATAGGAACATAAATGACATCAAAGTTCAATTTCCTAGTAGGGAGTCCTAGACTAGTGGCTCCTTGCCTCTGTCAGGTCTGTCAATCTTTACAGACCGGTCCAAGATGGAGGAAGGCACTGGCGCAGGCGTTTACTGTAGGGAATTAGGAATATACAACTCATATAAACTCAACAATCACTGTAGCGTTTTTCAAGCAGAGATTCTTGCAATCACGAAAGTGACCGATATAGTAAAATCATTTAATGGCGACATTACAGGACCGGCGACTATATATGTCGATAGTCAGGCGGCGGCCCTGAAAGCGGTGAAGTCGCATACTATAAACTCGAAAGCAGTTCATGATTGTAAGTCCGCTTTGAATGATATACCACAGATAGTTGGTTTATGTTGGGTTCCAGGATATAGTGACATTGAAGGGAACGCGATAGCCGACGAGCTTGCTCGAGGGGGCTCACAGTCGTCCAATTTTCTGATTGAGAGATCTGTGAAACCTCCCATCGGCTATTTTATTGGCAGAATCCGTGCGTTCCACTGCGAGGTAGTGGGTAACAGATGGCGAAGGGAAACTGCTTGCAGAATCTCAAAATCTCTCTGGCCTGAATTCTCTCGTAAAAGAACATCTTCGCTGCTGACACACAATAAGAGGGAGGCCGAAATCGTTGTGGGGATCATAATAGGTCACAGCAAAATTATGAAATGAATATTTCGATGAGTTACAAACAGAATGACAAAATCAATCCTCCATACTATGGTGGAGGGTATAAAAATAGACTTGGATTTTTTTTCAATTTATTTTTTTTTAACTACCCAGAAGGCGTGGATTTTTTTAAAAATGATTTTTTCATGAGATTTTTTCTCATTTGAATCAGACTTAATGATAGAAGTTTTGAAAAAAAAATCATTCAAATGATCATCGCCCTTACAGACGTGGATTTAAAAAATATATGTTTTAACCACCAACTGTAGGCGTGGATTTTTTAAAAAATATTTTTCACTACCAACTAGCCAGAAGAATGAGTTTACTTCGACAGAAGACCTATATCGAGGGTCTGTTATTTATTGAAGACCTATAGGTGGTCTTCCACCTCTGGAAGTCCTATAGAAGACCTATTGTAGTTTTGTTGTTGTTGTTACCAAATATTTGCAATATATCTATTTTTCTATTTTACGTGATTCATATATCAATTTCTGGTCACGCTCTCTTCCCTGATGGTATGTTCGTTCGTTCGGACATTCGTTCATTGTTTGGAGTTAGTTTTTGTTGTTGTTTTGTCTGCTTTTAGAGAGACATTTGATTGGCGTTATGTTGCCATTTCTTCTTTTCATTCATTCATTCACTCATTGTGTGTTATGGCAGTAGAAATTTGTTTGTTGTTGTTGTTGTTCATCATTATGATTATTATGTTGTTGTTGTTTTTGTTGTTTGCCTGTAAAGTGGGTTAGTACTTCACTATGTGTGTAGCAGCGGATGATTCAGTTTGTTTAGCACTCTTTAACGTTGCGGAACTGTTCTGCTTTTCGGTTTCGTAGATTTTATTTTTCATTTTTTTTTTTTGTTGTTTTCAACTTCAAACTGCTGCGGCATAATTTCCACGAGTTTTTCGCCGTTCGTAACGTATGTACGTTAATTTCGCATTCTCCCCGTTCCGTTCCGTTTGTTTGGTTTTACTACTACTTTGTTGTTAAAATTTCGTTTGTTTTTGCTGTTGTTTTTTTAATAGTTTCTATTAGAATTGTTCGTTCAAATTTCATATAAATTCGGTTTCCGCTGGATTTTTGTTGTTGTTTTATTTTTAATTGTAATCAATTGTTAATTGTTGTTGTTAGTGTTGTTTTTTCTATTGTCAATTAATGTATTTTTTAGTTATAGTTTTTTGTTGTTGTTATTATTTTATTGTTATCATCATTTGGCATATTGTGTGATCGCAACGTTTGATAATTCCGCCAGAACGTCAAAATAATTTTGAAACTTTCCAATCACTTTCGCTTTTTTGTGTAAAAAAATAAATAAATAAAAACAATCGAAGGAAGATACAAAAAATTATGATTTATTTTTTGAAAGTGCTAATTGAATCTGTTGTTGTGTGATGTAAACGTGACAAGATTAACCCTATTTTATTGCAAATTCACATGAATGTGAATTTCTTAAAAATTCAAAAAAATATATTACTAAAAATTAATAAATTGATATACGATTAATAAGCCATCGCAAATTATTAATATGGTGAGTGTTAATTTTTTTTTAACAAATTATATATTTCATAATTCCTGAGGAAGGTCCAGCCGAATTGTCTAACACAATTGTAATAGTTCAGGACAGACAGAGATGCTTAGAGTACGTGGGTACCTACCTTGCGGTCTTACCCCACGGTGCTGTAAACACCAGTTAATACAAAGCGTCAACCAACGCCCCCACACCGAAATGCAGGTACCAATCGATCACACGTATTTGGACGCGATCACCTCCTTGGATGAGGAGCGGAGCCCATCTAAAACTCCTGTCTTTCTATGGGTCAGACACCCGGTTGTAATGCAACTCCACACCGAGCCACAGCTTTACCCGCGATTTGGGTATAAACCACATCCAGCACGATGCTCCCCGAAGGCCAGACGAGATCCGCAGACCTAGGGGCCCTGACACCCGTGCTACCGAAAAACCTTCGGTCAGGCTCATAGCCAAAGCTATTACCAATTGAACCCCAAATAGTTCGGGACTGGTCACTCATAGACTATAGCCTCTGCCCAGCTTTATAGCCAAAGCTACTACCATTAGGACTAACATGCAGGCTCTCTACAATGAAACAATTGCTGAAAGGGGATACAATGCAAAAGTGGTCACCAACATCACACGATATTGGTAGCCACCATGCATCTCACCCCTCCCAACAATTATTCCACAAGCCTGCTAGTCCGGAAATGGTCCCCCACAGACTAAACTCTGCACGTTTTCGTAGCCGAATCTACTACCATTTGAACTAGTAAATGCAGGCTCTCCACAATGGAATGACCATAAAGAGAGGATTAAAACAGATGCAAAAACCAACACCTCTCGATGATAATTCCCACACCGTCTCCATCCTCACCCAATGATCATTCCACAAGCCTACATAGTTCGGGAATGGTGACCCTACTAGTTTCGATCCACGATCCGGGACTAGTAAACCCAAGGACACCAAAGACACCACCGGAACACCAGAATACCCTCACGGGCATTCCGCACAACACAAACAACAAAACCTCCCAACCTTCCAACAGTCCGCACAAACAATCCACACAGGACAGTGACCGCAACCACTCGGGTATCCGGCCCGTCGGATCAAACACACTGGACAGTGACTAAACACCTTCACGGATGTCCAGCCCGTCGGACCAAGCACCCGAACAACGAGCAACCAAGGGCCCTAGCCAAACACGTCTAAAGAGACGGTTCGACACCACCAACAGACAACAGCGACCGAAACCATCACCGCAACACGTCTTCCCATCAGACCACACATATCACACCCACACAGGACAGTGACCATAACCACACTCTGGACAGTGACTAGACACCCTCACGAATGTCCAGTCCGTCGGACCAAACACCCGAAAACCATCAACAAATGGCCATAACCAAACACGTCCACACGGACGGTTCGGCACCACCCACAGACACAAACAGACAGTTAACATTGTAAGTCTGAGGGTATAACAACTGATTTCCAAGAGGTTCTGCGTTTCACGGACTGTTATCGCCTTGTCGACTTCCCGCAGTCAACATTCATTCAAATTTTTGGAATTCAAAAAACTTCACCTTTTTAAATTAAAAAAAAAAGTGATGCTTTGGTGCTTTTTTTAGAATTCGACTTTTTGGTAGCCTAAATAATAATTTAAAATTATTTTAAAAACATCTACGACTTCTAATTAGTTAAACAATATCTATACTGGGGCATCTTCATCCATTATCACAACATGACTTAGCCAACGCAATCGCTGCAGTTCAATATGTCTAACAATGTCGATATAAAATTTACAGCTCAATTCGACGGCGATATTCACCGTCAACGCAAAAGTCAGAGAATTTTTCTCTTAAACACTTCAAGAGTTGCCTCATCTGCTTGCGTAAGTACCCATGCTTCATATCCATATAACAGCACGGGTAGTATCAACGTCTTGTAGAGTGTGAGTTTGGTCTGGCGGGAGGCGGCCATGCTTTTGAGTTGTTTGCTCAGACCATAGTAGCATCGGTTGGCCATAACTATCCTTCTCCGAATTTCAAAACTGATGTCATTCGTTTTATTTATGGCGGTACCAAGGTATATAAAATCTTTGACTTCCTCGAAGCTGTAGTTCTTAAGTTCCACAGTTGACCTTTTCCAGCAGGATGTTAAAAAGGTCACACGACAAACTATCACCTTGTCTGAACCCTCGTTTGGTATTAAAGGGCTCTGAGAGGTCTTTTCCGACTTTAACTACTGATCTTGTGCCTGTTACTGTTATCCTGCATAGCCGAATTAATTTTGCAGCAATGCCAAATGCAGACCTGGCTTTATACACCTCTGAACGGATAAGGCTGACGAATGCGGCTTTATAGTCGACGAATAGGTGGAATGTGTCGATGTGTTTTTCGTGGTTTTTTTTCTAGGATTTGGCGCAGAGTGAAAATTTGGTCAATGGTGGATTTGCCAGGTCTGAAGCCACATTGGTATGGTCCAATAATGTCATTGACTATTGGCTTCAACCGTTCACACAGCACATTGGATAGCACTTTATATGCGATGGAAAGGAGACTTATTCCTCTATAGTTGGCACATATTGTCCTCTCTCCTTTTTTGTGCACGGGACACAGGATGCTGAGGTTCCAATCATTGGGCATGCATTCTTCTTGCCAAATTGTACTAATCAGCTGGTGCATGCTCCTTACCAGCATCTGACCACCAGTCATGAATAGTTCGGCTTGCAAACCATCTGTACCTGCTGCTTTATTATTCTTCAGCCGATTGATTGCTATTCTGACTTCATTTTGGCTAGGTTGTATAAACTCTATACCGTCATCTATTATTGGTTCTGGGTTATCCACTTCACTGCTACTATTTGATACCAGAAGTTTTTCAAAATGCTTCCTTCCAGATCCTCAACACGCTGGTTGTATCTGTCATCAGGTTTCCTTCTTTATCTCTACAGGAGGATATCCCTGCACCAAAGCCTTCGGTTTGGTGTTTTACCCGTTGCTGGAATTTAGGACTTCATTCTGACTCCTGTACATCTCGATTTGCTCACGCTCACGTTTTTCTTGCTCTTTCTTCTTTTTTCTGAAATACGTTTCTCCTCTCTCCTTTTCTCCCGATAGTTCTCCATTGCATTACGTGTTGCTACTATGCGCAGGGTTGCCCTATACGCTGTGTTTTTCATATCAATAGCATTACGACACTCCTGATCGTGATTGAATGACTCGCCGATTTAACGATTCATCAACGCCCAGACGAAACGGTTGAAGGTGGAATCTTGAAATTTTGGGTGAGGATCACTTTTGGTCCAAATGGGGTTTCTGGACATTCGAACTATAATTATGCGAAAAGTACTAAAATTTACTAAATTTAGTACAATTTCGTAGCATGTGAAGGGATAGAGCTAAAAACTTGAAATTTGGAATGCGAATCAAGGTTGACATGTAGAGACCATTTAAGGAAACGGTTTTGAAAGCGTGTATGAAAAGTATTATATGGTACTATATTTGGTACAAATTTACTTTGGAGATACAAATCGAGCTGGAATCCTGGACTTTGAAATAAACATTACCGTCGGAGTGTACGATTGGGATATGAACGTAGTTTTGGAAATTGTTTACTTATGTGTACGAAAAGTACTAAATCGTACCATAATTGGTACATTTTGGATTTGGTTAACCGATATAGCGGGAACAATAAAATTTGGAGTCAGGATCACTGTAGGGGTGTAGGATTGGGGTCGGGATTCAGTTTAAGTTATTAATACTTATGGGTACTAAATGGTACTATATTTGGTACAATTTGAATTTTAGGTGAACCCATAGAGCTAGAATCATGAAATTTGAAGTCAGGATTACTGTTGAAATTTGTACTAATGTGTATTAAATTTCGTACAATTTAAATTGTAGGTGAACTGATAGAGTCGGAATCCTGAAATTTTGATTTAGGATCACTGTGGAGTTGTAGAAATGGGCTATGTAGGAAGTTTTGGAAATTCGTACTACTATGTACTAAATCTAGTACAATTTTAATTGTGGGTGAACCGATAGAGTTGGAATCCTGAAAATTGGATTTAGGATCAGTGTGGGGTGTAGGATTGGGGTATGTAGGGTGTTTTGGAAATTGATACTGTGTACTAAATTTGGTACAATTTAAATTGTGGCTAAACCGATAGAGTTGGAATCCTGAAGTTTTGATTTAGGATCACTGTGGAGGTGTGGGATTTGGGTATGTAGGAAGTTTTGGAAATTCGTACTACTGTGTACTAAATTTGGTACAATTAGAATTGTGGTTGAACCGATAGAGTTGGAATCTTGAAACTTGGATTTAGGATCACTGTAGAGTGGTAGGATTGATGTATATAGGATGTTTTGGAAATTGGTACTACTGTGTAATAAATTTGGTACAATTAGAATTGTGGGTGAACCGATAGAGTTGAAATCCTGAAACTTGGATTTAGGTTCACTTTGAGGTAAAGATTTGGATTAAATAGTAAATTTTGGAAATTGGTACTACTATGTACTAAATTTAGTACAATTTGAATTGTGGGTGAACCGATAAACTTGCAATTCTGGAAATTGAATTTAGGTTCAGTGTGGGGGTGTAGGATCGGGGTATGTAGGAAGTTTTGGAAATTGGTACTACTATGTACTAAATTTAATAAAATTTAAACTGTGTTGTATGCATATATGTTAATAATTGAAAACTATTTTTTTAAAAATCTTCAAGTGGGGCATATTCTTGAAAAATGTTTTTGGTTTTATCTATGTCTCGTTAATTATAAAAAAATATACTAACAGCCTGTTTTTGTAAAATTCTAAACGAACGAATTCGAGTGACTTACGACCAAACTCCTTGGTTTTGAAAAATATGTCATTTATTTTTGTTTTGAATCAAAAAATATTTGTTTACATAAACAAAGGTTTGGTCGTAAGTCACTCGAATTCGTTCGTTTAGAATTTTACAAAAACAGGCTGTAATAGATTTTTTTATAAATCAACGCCTTGTTAATTTTTTTATAAAAACAATCTTAACAAAAAATGAAATATTATCCAAATATTCCCCCATATGAGCATGATTAGGTTTGTTGTCATTAAAATAAATTGGCCATAACATAAAGTTGGCTAATCGCAGCCCAAAACAACTACTGTTCCGAATGACTTCTAATGCTGATTTTTTACACACATACATATACATATTTCCTATAACATAAAAATAGCAACAACAAACACAACCAAAGTAGTATTCAATATTAAATGAGCTATCATGTACTGCATTAACTTGACTACTAGGGTTTCTCACAACAAAAATGATATCCAACATTTTTGTCGATCTATCATCATCATCGTCGTTGTCGTCATCTAAGCCTATCCAATATTATTTTACGAAATTCTATTCAACTATGAAATGATGTCGTTTTGGTTTCAATATTGTTTTTTTTTTTGTTTTGGTGTTGAGCATTTAGCCCTTGAAAATTAAGTACAAGTTTAAAGCTATAGATACTGTGACGTTTTGCTTTTGTTAATTTCCATAGAATTTCAATACAACAACAACAAAATCTCAGCTAATGTGACACTCGCTGAGGCAGAACATAATACCCCCAGAAGCTGAGTGGGGGCTGAAGTCAACCAAAAACAAAGGAAATGAAATGAGACGACGATCACCACGACGAGGTACCATCAAACCAACCAAGCCAACAACAAAATAATCAATTTGATATCTATTTTTGTTGTTGTTGCTGTTATTCAATTTTACATGACATTGTTGTTGGTGGTGTTGAGATATCTGAAGTACTTATCGTTTGGAAAAAATCTAAAGCCTCGGCTTAATTTTGAAGCTCAATATGGTTGGGGGACAGACACAAAAGGTAAATATTCAATTAAAATTGTGGCACCGAAATTATTAGTTGACAATATAAGGCAACCCCAATACCAAAGTGCCGAGGCAGAGGCAACAAAAGAAACGACAATGAATCTGGAATTAAAGGCGTTAATTGAAATCAGTTCAACTTTGTAGGCAAACGAAAGAAAAAAATTGAAATGAAATGAAACGAAACATATGGGCGGAAAATTTGGTTTTGGATGAATCATTTAGTACAGCCACAATGTGTTAAATGAATGGATGGAATGAAATAATTAAATGCATACAGAGAAACAGACAACAATAACAAATACAATCTATTTGACCTTTTGTTGTTGTTGACTAAATTTCACTCTTTGATGAGTTAATATTTTTGTGATAGATTTATTTTTGACATCATTTTCAAATATCATGCATGGGTGACACATACATTTTTTGATTTGTATTTTTTTTTTGTTGAAACCAGTGAGCGGAGCAGTATAGTCGGACGAAGCCGACCATACGATACCCTACACACATACCACGGAACTCTAACACTCTACGAAGTTTTATTTCGAGCCTGGGCAATATTTCGTGATAGTTGCACCCCCTTGCCCCATTGGAGGTCAATAAGCCCTCTTTCTTACACTGACATATTTTCCGAATGTTACTAATATTCAGTACGGCACTTCTAATCACTTGTCCAGATTCCCTTCGCCGTGGCTTGTGTTGTGATGTTCGGCGTTCAATTGTGGCAAAAAAAAAACACACACAACAAATTAAGTTTTCGGTCCACTTCATCCCAATATTATTATCTGATAATCACCGAAAATGGATCCTCATGAAAAATTTCAAAGCGTTCAGCTTTATATTTTTCGCCCTCTAGTGTGGTAATAGGTTACTAAATAATATATGAATACGTAAGGACCTGAAAATATTTAAGTGTAACTCCCACATCCGAGTACATACTACAAAACAGGCATGCTTATTCTTTAACCCGATCCCCTTATCCGTGTTAAAATTTGCTATGTTTAGGCCATAATTGTGGCATGTATAGCATCCAGAAAACCCGACAAAAATTAAGTTATTGGCCCATTTAATCCCCTAAATATTAACCGATCTTTACCAAAAACAATAGGGGTCTTCATTGGCCAGAACCCATCCTACATTCAAAATTTCGTAAAGATTGGTCCATTACTGTGGCCTGTATCATGTTTACAAATTATAATGGACAGATTAACGGATGGATACACATGTCTAGATCGACTCAGCTAGTCGAGATATGACGATCGGTATACTTAAAGTTCAATCAAATTGTAATCGTAAGTCGAAATTTAAGAATTCCATCTCTCTCTCTTCGTTCACCACAACCCAAATTGTACCAGATTTTATACCACTCAGTACTTTTCCTATCCATATTACAAAAGTATCTCAATCGTACACTCGGACAGTAATCTTAGTTGCAGCTTTCAGGATTTCTTCTACCCGTTTACCGAAGTCCAAATTATACTAAATGTAATACTTTTCATAAACATAAGTATGAATTTCCAAAACAACCTCAGCTATGCACTAAAAAAATAATAATCTTAAGACCTCATTTAAGGATTCCAGATTTATCCGTTCACCAACACCCAAATTTGGTAGCATTTATTACTTTTCGTAGACGTAACTCAACCTCCAACACTCCAACAGTAATTTTAATCATAAATTTCGGGATCCCAGCCCTATCCCTTCACATAGATCCAAATTGTACCATATGTAGTACTTTTCGTACTTTTGACTTCGAATTGCCCACATTGTCTCAATCCTGTACTCTAATAGTAATTTTATTTTCAAATATAAGTTTGCCATCTCTATCCCTTCACTCAAATTTAAATTATACTAAACTTAGTACAATTTAGTACACCTAATTACTATCTCAATCCTACACTCCAACCTTAATTTTAATTCCACATTTTAGGATCTCAGCCCTATTCCGTTTGTAAACTATTTTATACCATTTAATTCCTTAATTAAGATTTTCCTAAACTACCTCAATCCTAAACACCACCAGTAATTATAATTCCAAACTTCTGGAGTCCAACTTTATCCGTTAACACATAATCAAGTTGTACCAAATATAGTACCATTTTGTACACATAAGTACTATGCTTTCATATCTCATTTCTATATTTCAACAGCAACCATTATTGGAAATTTTAGATTTCCAGCTCTCTCCGTTCACCCAAATCCAAATTGTAGTGTCATTTAGTACTTTTCGTACACATAAGTACGAATTTCGAAAAATGTCTCTATAGCTCAATTGTCAATAGTAATCTTAATTTCAAATTTCAGGTTTTCAACTCTATCCGTTCAATTAAGATCCAAATTGTACTTAATTTAGTACCATATAGTACTTTTCGTACAAATAGGTACGAATTTCGTAAACTACCTCAATCCTACCAACAGTCATTTTAATTCCCAATTTGAAGACTCCAGTTTTATCTGTTCACCGAAATCCAACTTGCACCAAATTTAGTACCATTTAGTACTTTTTGTACACATAAGTACTTTTTTTAAGCTACCTCAATCCAGTACTCCAATAGTAGTTTGCATTTTTTTACAATGGAAAAATTAAAAATGCATGCTTTCATTAAAAACCAGTAAGGAAAGTTCAAAAGTCGGATTGGGCCGACTATATGATACCCTTCACCACTATGGGTACATGTAAGACATGTTAATATCTACAAAATCCTGTAGATATAGAAATTTCGCATACATCAGTCGGGACGTAATTCAGTAATCTGTGCAAAATTTTGCTTCAATCGGAACAATATTGGGAGTTGGTGCACAATTTACTTTAAATCGGACGAAACTATATCTAACTCTGTACCGATTACAACAAAATTTTACATACATTCAGTACTCTGTGCACAATTTTGCTTTAGTCGTCCACTATTGGGAGTTTGGTGCACTTTTTAATTAAATCGGACGAAACTATAAATCGGAGCTATATCTAAATCTGAACCGATTAAAAAAAAACTTGGCATATAACTATCTAGACCTAATTCAATACTCTGTGCAAAATTTTGTCTCAATCGGATCACTATTGAGAGTTTGGTGCACCAATAAGTTAAAACCGACCGAAATATATATGGGAGCTACATCTAAATCTGATCCGATTTTCTCCAATTTCAATATGGTTCGTCCTATTAAGTCTATTAAGTGACCTGTGCCAAATTTCATCCAAATCGGATCATAAATGGGACCCGTACTTTGTTAACAAAAATACAGGGAGGGAGGTTTGTTACCATATACGACTACAAAAAACAAAATTACAAAGAATTTGATTGAAAACGCGCTCAACAACCCCAAAATACCCAAAATTGGGGGGTACCCTTATATGGGGGCTACCCGAAAAAATGGACCTATATTTATAATTTATAGTGGAGACGTACTAAATTACAGTCAATTCGGTCGAAAAATACGATCAGAACCCCCAAAATACCAAAAAGTTGGGAGTACCGTTATATGGGGACTACTAACTGGACCTATGTCTATAATTTTTAGTGGAGTAATTTGGTACACAATAAGAACCCAAAGTACAAAATTTCAGAGAATTCAGTTATAAAACGAGCTCAAGAACCCCAAAATACCGAAAATTGGGAGTACCCTTATATGGGACCATTCGAAAAAAGGACCTATATTTATAATTTTTAGTAAGGAGATGTGCTACCCAATAACAAGTTAAAGTATCAAATTTCAGCGAATTCGTTCGAAAAATGCGATCAAAACCCCCAAAATACCGAAAATTGGGGGTACCCTTATATGGGGACTATCCGAAAAAATTGACCTATATTTATAATTTTTAGTAAGGAGATTTGTTACCCAATAAGAACTCAAAGTACCAAATTTCAGCGTATTCAGTTAAAAACGCGCTAAATAACCTCGAAATACCGAAAATTTGGGGGTACCCTTATACGGGAGCTATGCCTAAACGTGGACCGATTTTCATAAATGCGACCTGTACTTTGTTAACAAAAATACATGGACGGACGGACAGACGGACATGCATAAATCGACTCAGAAAGTGATTCTATGCATATTCTCAAGAAGAACCATGGGTCTATCTCGATTATTTTTGCCTGTTACAACCATATGGACAAAGACATAATGCCCTGTACCACAGTGTGTTGAAGGGTATAAAAATGCGGATGGGTATTTTTTGAACGCTTGTTTCTATATGAAGGAGTTGCCAGATCGAAACAAAATTTAACATGTGTTCATAACAGAGATGGAAGTTTCCATAACACTTAACTTTTTTCGGTTTATACCGCGCTTTTTTGTGGTAGGCTAAGAACTATCCGTACTGCCCTGTATCTCTATCTCTGTATATAAAATATAAAAATTACGATCGCTAAACTCAAAACCTACTGCACTGATTTAACCAAACTTTATGTACATGCTTATGCTCTATGGGGCGTGAGGAGTGTTTCTGTATAGTTTGAATTTAATCCGCCAGGTGGCGCAATATAGTTAAGTTGAATGTTGTTGTTGGGGGTGTTACAAACGGAATGCAAAATTTAATATTCACTCCACCCTTATATAAAAATAATAATTTTGTAACCTGTTGACCTACCGTTAAAATTGTTTACCACAATGGATATTTTTTTATTGACATTAATTATGTTTACAAACTTAGATTTCCATGAATTCTTTTATCCCCATAAATCGAAATAAACAAAAGATGGTTAGATTTTTTTTTCGAAGAAATTAAATTTGCATAAAATTTCAAAATCAAAATCAAAACCGGAACAAAAAAGAGACAAAGTGACATATTAACTTATTTAAATGTGTCGATGATAAATAAGCGTGTGTGAAATGATTCAACGGAATAGACCGGTTGGCAAAAAAATAATAAAATTTATTTTAAAAGTGTGACTTAATTTTTGTTGATCCCCCAAATGAAATGCGTGTTTCTCGCCTTTAAATTTGGCGAATATTGGTTATATTGTTTGGTTTTATTGATGTGTTTTTTTATACCCACACACACTGTGATACAGGGTATCATGTCTATGTGCATATATTTGTAACAGGCAAAAGGAAAGGAGATAGACCCATGATTCCTTTTGAGAATATGCATAGAATCACTTTCTGAGTCGATTTATGAATTTCCGTCCATCCGTCTGCCCGTCTGTTGATGTTAAATTGTAAAGAAAGTGCAGGTCACATTTTTCATTTGATTTGGATGGAATTTGGCACAGCTCATTTATTTGGCCCAATGACGAACCCTATTGAAATTGGGAAAAATGGGTTCAGATTTAGATAAAGCTCCCATATATATTTTCATCCGATTTAATGTAAACGGTACCCCAAAGTCCCTATTTATCTTCGATTTGCTTGAAATTTCGCACAACGTATTGAATGATGTGTGTTAAGTTTCGTAAGAATCGGATCAGATTTTGATTATGCTCCCATATATTTTCGTCCGATTTAATGTAAATGGTGCACCAAAGTCCATTTATATCCTTCGATTTGCACGAAATTTTGCACAGCGTATTTGATTAAGGTCTAGAATGTCGTGTGTCAAGTTTCGTAAAAATCGGTTGAGATTTAGATATAGCATAGCTTCCATATATAATTTGGCCCATTCATGTTAACAACATTTAGCTTAGGTTGCAGAATGGCATGTGTAAAAATTAAATATTGTTTTTGGAAGTATTCGAATAATAATTTTTTAAAAAACTATTCGTAAATGTTAATTTATTTTTTTTAAAGGTAGTTTCTAAAAGATTATCAACTAGCGTAGGTTTAAAGAAATACTTTTTAAACCAATTTAAAAAGGGTAGACATCTCTCAATAATTTTTTGAATGCGTAGAATTTTTCTAATATTTATACACTACTATGACACCTATGTTGTCAGGGTATTATAGCTTTGTGCAGAGTTTGTAACACCGCGAAATATTGGTCCTAGACCCACCTTTAAGTATACCGATCGTCATATCTGGACTAGCTGAGTCGATCTAGACACGTGTGTCCGCCCGTTCGTCCGTCCGTCTGTCCATTATAATTTGTAAACACGATATGGACGGGCCACAGTTATGGACCAATCTTCACGAAATTTTGCATGTAGGATGGGTTCGGCCCAATGAAGACGCCTCTTGTTTTTGGTAAAAATCGGTTAATATTTAGGGGATGAAATGGACTAAATATTTAATTTTTGTCGGTTTTTCTGCTCGTTCTATAGGCCGCAATTATGGCCCAAACATCACGATTTTTTATATGGTGAAGTGGATCATGCCAGTTTTCATAAAGATCAGTCAATATTTAGCGATTTTGTGTGAAAAATGACAAAATTTATATTCTATAGCGTATATATTTACTCATGAAAGACATAGATCCGATAAATTGATAGTATATCCAAGAGGAGTGGTTGGCCTTAAAATTTACACCAATTATATTGTCGTATGCACTCAGATGTGGGAGTTACACGTAAATATTTAGAGGTGCTTACGTATTCAGATATTATTTAATAAACCATTACCACACTAGAGGGCGGAAATATAGCGCTAATCGCGTTGAAATGTTCCATGGGTTCCAGCTATGGTCAAGGACAACGCCTATAATTTTCGGTGATAATCAGATAATTTTGGGATATGTGGGCCGAAAACTTAATTTTTTGTGTTTTTTTCGAGTCGATCTATAGGTCACAATTGAAAGCCGAACATCACAACACAACCCACGGTGAAGGGAATCTGGACAACTGATTAGAAGGGCTGTACTGAAAATTAGTAATATTTGTTGACCTCTAGTCGGAAAGGGGGTCAAAATATTGCGAAAAATTATCCATGCTCAGAAAATAAAACCACAGAAATTTAGATTTTCGTGGACGTTGTGTAGGGTATCATATGGTCGGCCCCGTCCGACTATACTGCCCTGCTCAATGTTTTTTTTTTTTTCAAATACTTCTGTATTTACTGTATTTATCTATTTTTTTAAATATATTTTTTGTCGTCAATTAACATCTTTCTACAAATAAATTTAATTATTTTTTATATGCTTTTCTCTGAATTGAATAAAAGAAACCCCACCAGTCAGCCACTACAGACAATCCGCGAATTAAAATTGCAAATTATAACCAATTGACATATCAATTTTTTTGAAGGTGTTATAAATTTTGAATGTCACAATAAATCTCTTAGAAAGTCAATAGCAATTACTCACTTAAAAATTAAAAAAAAAAATAATTTGAAATAAATTGTGAAAAAGTAAGACATTTTGATATTCTTTAAATTTAAAAAGAAAAAAAAAAAACAATAGAACAACAACAATAAAATCTATTTTTTTTTCTGATAACCAACGATCATGAAGAAGCAACTGCTTCACGAACTCTATGAAAGAATTGGTTTTAATTGTTAAACGAGTAAAACACGATTTATTGCGAAACAAAAGCCGATCCGAGAAAGAAAAGGGGCTGAGAGAAGAGAGGAATTTAAATACCTGGTGGTTAATGACTTTAAATGTTTTGGTTTGTTAAGCTGCAGACTGTTGTCTATCAATTCGGAAAGTAGTTAACATAAAGGTTCTAATTGTGGCCCGGGGGCCTTTAAAATTCCGTCAGAATTTTTTTTTTGTTTTTATTTATTTATTTATTTTTTTTTTTTTTTGAAGACTAAACAAAATTTTGGACAATGGTAATGTATTTTTTTTTTTTTTTTGCTTTTGTTGGAAAAAATTAATAATTATCAATACAAAGAAATCAAATTAAAGATTTTTAAATTTATTTCATTTGTATTATTATACGACTCATCGCACTCCTAAAAACATGATTCAGATAACCTCTAAAGACCTTTACCTTTTAACAAGACTTAACAAAAAAAAATCACTAGAAACTCT
Source organism: Musca vetustissima (assembly GCF_032173495.1). Lineage (NCBI taxonomy): Eukaryota > Metazoa > Arthropoda > Insecta > Diptera > Muscidae > Musca > Musca vetustissima. The sequence goes on from NW_026873253.1 coordinate 120,523, forward strand.
AAAAAGTTTTTGAAATATGAAAACAAAAAATTAAAAGAACAAAACAGAACAACAAAGCAGACATAGATAAATTATTTCTGTTACATGGAAAAATAGAAATAGACACAAAAAAGAAAAACAACAATAACAAACAAAGAAGCTATTTGTTTAAATAGAGGTGGAGCACGGAGAGGATTGTAGCGAGATGAGCGATGGAACAGACTTAAGATTGATGTTGTAGCACAAAATTTGGACAGTGGTTTAGATAATCATTAAATTACAACAGTACCACTCTAAATCTAGTAAGGAAAGTAGTACAGTCGGACTGGGCAGACTATATGATACCCTGAACCATTTTGGGTATATTCTAAATATGTATCCTAACGGTTGTCGCCTTTTTGAATAACCATAGTTGGCGTACAATGGAACAAATAAGAAGAAGAAGAATAATAGGGAATTTGGAGATATATCTAAATCTGAACCTATTTTCACGAAACTTAACACAAATCATTGTTGTAGTCTTAATTTAGTACGATGTGCCAAATTGAAAGATCGAAAGATATATTGGGACTTTTGTGAACCATTTACATTACATTGGATGAAAATGGGAGCTATAACTAAATCTGAATCGAAACATTACACCCATCATTCCTGAATTAATTCACTACGCTATGCCAATTTTTGTGGAAATCGAATGACTTTGGCGCACCATTTGCATTAAATCTGACGATAATAAATATGGGAGCTATATCCAAATCTTAACCGATTTTTACGAAACTTAATACACATCATTCTAGTCTTAATTCACTACGCTATACCGAATTTCGTGGAAATCGAAAGATAAACAGGGACTTTGGTGCTCCATTTACATTAAATCGGACAAAAATATATATGGGAGCTATATTTATATATGAACCGATTATAACGAAACTTATCACACATCATTCTAGTCTCAATTCGATAAGCTATGCCAAATTTCGTGCAAATCGAAAGATATATAGGGACTTTTTTGCACCATTTACATAAAATCGGACGAAACTATATATGGGAGCTATATCCAAATCTTAATCGATTTTTACGAAACTTAACACACATCATTGTAAATTTAATTCAGTACGCTATGCCAAATTTCGTGGAAATCGAATGATATATGGGGTCTTTTTTGCACCATTTACATTAAATCGGACGAAAATATCTATGGGAGCTATATCTAAATCTGAACCGATTTTCACGAAACTTAACACATACCATTGTAGACTTAATTTAGTACTCTGTGCCAAATTTCGTAGAAATCGAAAGATATATAGGGTCTTTTTTGCACCATTTACATAAAATCGGAAGAAAATATATATGGGAGATATACCTAAATCTGAACCGATTTTCACGAAACTTAACACACATCATTCCTGACTTAATTCAGCACGCTATGCCAAATTTCGTGGAAATCGAAGATTATATAGGGTCTTTAGTGCACCATTTACATAAAATCGAACGAAAATATCTATGGGAGCTATATCTAAATCTGAACCGATTTTCACGAAACTTAACACACATCATTCCTGACTTAATTCAGTACAATATGCCAAATTAGTACTATGTGCCAAATTTCGTGGAAATCGAAAGATCTATAACGACATTGGTACACCATTTTGTGGGAGCTATATCTAAATCTTTACCGTTTTTTCCCAATTTCAAAAGGATTCATCACTGGGCCAAATAAATGAGCTGTGCCAAATTTCATCCAATTCGGATAATAAAAGCCACCCGTACTTTGTTTACAATTTAACATGGACAGACAGGCAGACGGGCGATCGGATATGCATAAATCGACTCTGAAAGTGGTTCTATGCATATTCTCAAAAGGAACCATGTGTCTCCTTTCCCTTTGCCTGTTACAAACATAAGCACAAAGACATAATACCCTGTAACACAATGTGGTGAAGGGTATAAAAAGAACTAACAACAAATAAGGTTCATTAATATTTGAACTTCTCAACAAAACTACAAAATTAATTTCTTACCAAATTTGAAAAAAGGAATGCTTCATAACTGAAATCGTTTGACTGCCAGACAAATAGATGCCCTTATCAGTGTTGAATATTTTTCAACACTCTGTTATTAATGGTTTCAAATTATTTGAATAGCTAGCTACCAAGATAATTTGTATATTGGTGTAATTAAAAACGCATTATGGTTCGATGTAAATAAAAATAAAGAGCTATTGTCTAGGAGCGTTAATTTTAAAAATTCCCGTTTGTATATGGACAGACATTAAAAAAATATTTTTAAAAAATCAACCCCTCTGGATAGTCTTTTGAAAAATATTGAAAAGTCGGTTGTGGAAAGTCTTTATAAAATTTTTAAAAAAAAAATCCACGCCTGTGGATAGTCTTTATAAACAAATATTTAAAAACCAGTGAGCCGAGCAGTATAGTCGGACGCGACCGACCATACGATACCCTACACATCTACCACAGAACTCTATCTTTCTGCGGATTTTTATTCCGAGCCTGGATAATATTTCGTGATAGTTGCGCCCTCTTGCCCGATTAGAGGTCAACAGCACCTCTACCTTACACTGACATATTTTCCGAATTTTAATAATATTCAGTACAGCCCTTCTAATTACTTGTCCATATTCTCTTCACCGTGGGTTGTGTTGTAATGTTCGGTTTATAATTGTGGCCTATAGATCGACTCAAAAAAATACAAAAAAAATAAGTTTTCGATCCACTTCATCCCAAAATTTTTATCTGATCATCACCGAAAATTATAGGCGTTGTACTTGACCATTTTTGAAAAAAAAATTCTCCGAAAGATCTACGGGCCGATCTGCGTCGACGGTGAATATCGGTGTCGAATGAACCACGAGCTTTACCATTTATACGCGGACATCGACATAGTCAGTCGTATTATGCTGCAGCGACTACGGTGGCTAGGCCATGTTGTGCGGATGAATGAGAATGCCCCAGCTCAAAAGGCATATAAAAATGAGCCTACTGATGGTTCCCGTAGAAGGGGGTGGCCACAAAATAGGTGGAAAGACCAAGTAGAAAACATCATCTTGGAACGTGGTCTTCCAAATTGGTGAATTTGCGCACAAGACCGACGCGCTTGGAATTCTCTTTTAAGCTCGGCTTATGGAACAACCGTTCTGTAACAAACCAGCTAAGATGTGTGTGAAAATAAATTCGAATTTTTTTTAGCGAAGACGCACACCACCTTTGGTGTTGCGGCCAGTATAACAGTTTTGGTACACAGTATAACATAATTAAATTCGTATTTAGAACACATAAATGTTAATAAATTGATGTATGTTTGAGAAAAAATGATAAAAAATATTATTTTTATAAATTTTAATTGGAGTATTCAACTAACTACAATCACAGAAAAATCTAAAGGTGATGCAGTAAGTGTGGAAAGAAATAAAGAATCTGGAAGTAAAAAGTCGAGGTCCACTGTGCGAAAACGGGTGAGAGTGAGTACCGTTGGAAAGGACATTAAAAGGACTTTCAGAAAATGTATTGGGTATAGCCCTAAATATATTAGAAATATCCATATACGGTCCTTTTAGTAAAATTTATACGAAAAAAATGCATAGTCAAATGTTGGGGCCCACTGTGCGAAAACGGGTGAGAGTGAGTCACCTTTCCATATACCGTTGGAAAGGACATTAAAAGGACTTTCAGAAAATGTATTGGGTATAGCCCTAAATATATTAGAAATATCCATATACGGTCCTTTTAGTAAAATTTATACGAAAAAAATGCATAGTCAAATGTTGGGGCCCACTGTGCGAAAACGGGTGAGAGTGAGTCACCTTTCCATATACCTTTTTGCACAGTGGGCCCCAACATTTGACTATGCATTTTTTTCGTATAAATTTTACTAAAAGGACCGTATATGGATATTTCTAATATATTTAGGGCTATACCCAATACATTTTCTGAAAGTCCTTTTAATGTCCTTTCCAACGGTATATGGAAAGGTGACTCACTCTCACCCGTTTTCGCACAGTGGGCCCCAACATTTGACTATGCATTTTTTTTCGGATAAATTTTACTAAAAGGACCGTATATGGATATTTCTAATATATTTAGGGCTATACCCAATACATTTTCTGAAAGCCCTTTTAATGTCCTTTCCAACGGTATATGGAAAGGTGACTCACTCTCACCCGTTTTCGCACAGTGGGCCCCAACATTTGACTATGCATTTTTTTCGTATAAATTTTACTAAAAGAACCGTATATGGATATTTCTAATATATTTAGGGCTATACCCAATACATTTTCTGAAAGTCCTTTTAATGTCCTTTCCAACGGTATATGGAAAGGTGACTCACTCTCACCCGTTTTCGCACAGTGGGCCCCAACATTTGACTATGCATTTTTTCATATAAATTTTACTAAAAGGACCGTATATAGATATTTCTAATATATTTAGGGCTATACCCAATACATTTTCTGAAAGTCCTTTTAATGTCCTTTCCAACGGTATATGGAAAGGTGACTCACTCTCACCCGTTTTCGCATAGTGGGCCCCAACATTTGACTATGCATTTTTTTCGTATAAATTTTACTAAAAGGACCGTATATGGATATTTCTAATATATTTAGGGCTATACCCAATACATTTTCTGAAAGTCCTTTTAATGTCCTTTCCAACGGTATATGGAAAGGTGACTCACTCTCGCCCGTTTTCGCACAGTGGGCCCCAACATTTGACTATGCATTTTTTTCGTATAAATTTTACTAAAAGGACCGTATATGGATATTTATAATATATTTAGGGCTATACCCAATACATTTTCTGAAAGTCCTTTTAATGTCCTTTCCAAAGTTTTCGCACAGTGGGCCCCAACATTTGACTATGCATTTTTTTCGTATAAATTTTACTAAAAGGACCGTATATGGTCCTTTAGTCTCTCGCCCGTTTTCGCACAGTGGGCCCCAACATTTGACTATGCATATGGATATTTATAATATATTTAGGGCTATACCCAATACATTTTCTGAAAGTCCTTTTAATGTCCTTTCCAACGGTATATGGAAAGGTGACTCACTCTCACCCGTTTTCGCACAGTGGACCTCGACTTTTTACTTCCAGATTCTTTATTTCTTTCCACACTTACTGCATCACCTTTACATTTTTCTGTGATTGTAGTTAGTTGAATACTCCAATTAAAATTTATAAAAATAATATTTTTTATCATTTTTTCTCAAACATACATCAATTTATTAACATTTATGTGTTCTAAATACGAATTTAATTATGTTATACTGTGTACCAAAACTGTTATACTGGCCGCAACACCAAAGGTGGTGTGCGTCTTCGCTAAAAAAAATTCGAATTTATTTTCACACACATCCAGCTAAGTAAGTAAGTACTTGACCATAACTGGAACCTCATGGAACATTTCAAAGCGATCAGCGCTATATTTGCGCCCTCCAGTGTGGTAATGAGTTTCTGAATAATATCTTAATACGTAAGCAACTGTAAATATTAAGGTGTAACTACACATCCGAGCACATCCTCTCCTCTTGGATACACTATCAACTTCTCGGGTCTATGTCTTTCAGGAGTAAATATATACGCTATATAATACAAATTTTGTTATTTTTCACACAAAAAATGATCGGGTCAAATGTCAGGGCTCATTTGACCCGCTAAATATTGACCGATCATTATCAAAACATTTTTCTTTGGCCCGATCCCCTTCTCCATGTAAAAATTCGCGATGTTTGGGCCATAATTGCGGCCTCTGCAGCCACCTGAAAATCAGACAAAATTAAAGTTATTGGTCCATTTCATCCCCTAAATATTAACCCATTCGTGAAGATTGATCCATAACTGTGGCCTGTATCGTGTTTACAAATTATAATGGACAGATGAACGGACACGCATGTCTAGATCGACTCAGTTAGTCGAGATATGACGATCGGTATACTAAAAGGTTGGTCTAGGATCGGCGTTACAATCTCTTGGGGCTGCACAAAGCTATAATGTCCTAACAACCTAGTTGTGTAGGGTATAAAAATCGGCTACATCACTTTACATCAGTTTTCATAGACTCCTCTAAAAGAGTATCCTAGAAAATTTAATTTCCTCAATTTGTTGTTATTGCATTTGCCAAAAAAGAAACTATTTTTTTTTGCAAATATTAAGCTGTCAAAAAATTGTATATGAAGATTCATTAGGTTTTTTTTTCGGGACCGGAAAAATATCTGCATAGCGAAAAGATGATGTAAGATGATATAAATGTGCATATGGAACGAAAACAAAAACAGCAACAACAACAATCACCACATGCCGGCACATCTATAGAGACATTAACCCAAGAAAAGCCAAAGTAATCAATCATCGTTTGTCTGTTCGTAACCCTCTCCCATCGCCTCCTTCAATAGTTTCTTAATGATGAATAAAATTAATAAAAAACATGGTTGGAAGATGAATCGAACTGAATAAACGAATGAGCAAATGATAGACTAAAATTAATGCATACTATAATGAGGGAATCAATGCATTAAATATTGGTATAAAAAGTCGAGGTTAATCAAAAACAAAAAAAAAAACTTAATATTATGTTTTGAGAGGTGAGGGCTATATCATTTGGTAAACCCCTAAGATTATTATTATTTTTTTTTGTAATACCACCATTATGTCTTGTGAATTTTTTAATTTCATTTTTTCATTATTATTTTTTTTTTTCATTTTCAAAATTTACATAATTCAATTTAATTTATTGTGTTTGTTTTGTTTATTATATGGACAAATTGTATGACATGTATGTATGTTTGTTTGCTTGTTTATTTGTACCTGACCTATGTAAATATTTTATGGGGTTCTCAGTTTATTTGTTTTTCTTGTCGGCCGGGTCTGTCTGTCTTTCAATGTGTGATAATGCATATTTCAAATTAACACTGGGCCACAACAACAACGACGACAGCAAAAAACGCCATCAAATGTCCCAAAGATGAAGCGTTACGAACAGTGGCTCACGTGTATTAATTTTTTAATGGACAATTTCAAATGTCTGTAAATAATGGAATAAATTTGAAAACTCGCGACAATAGTGGAAATTATAATTTTTTGTTTATTTTTTTCTGCGAGCCACATTATGTCACAATTTTTTTCTTCATATTTTTTTTTTTTAAATAAGCAAGTCAGCACGAACATTTTGTTTTTTAGTTTATTGACTCTTTGGAATATTTTTATGGCAATTTGAAAACATATTCTGAGTTTCATATAATTCCCCATACAAAGGATTATCTTAGACTCGAAAAAATATCATAATACTGAACCGATCCTAAACTTACCACACATCATTCGAAACACAATTCAGTACGCTATGACAAATTTCGAGCAAATCGAAGGATATATAGGGACTTTGGTGCACTATTTACATAAAATCGGACGAAATGATATTTCGGAGATATATCTAAATCTGAACCGATTTTTACGAAATTTAGCACACATCGTTCTAGACTTAATTCAGTACGCTATGCCGAATTTCGTGCAAATCGAAGGATATATAGGGCCTTTGGTGCAGTATTTACCCAAAATCGGACGAAATTATATTTGGGAGCTATATCTAAATGTGAACCGATTTTCACGAAATTTAACACACATCGTTCTAGACTAAATTCAGTTCGCTATGACAAATTTCGTGCACATCGAAGGATATATAGGGTCTTTGATGCACCATTTACATAAAATCGGACGAAAATATATATGGGAGCTATATCTAAATGTGAAACGATTTTTACGAAATTTAACACACATCGTTCTAGACTTAAATTAGTGCGCTATGCCGAATTTCGTGCAAATGGAAGGATATATAGGGACTTTGGCGCACTATTTACCTCAAATCGGACGAAACTATATATGGGAGCTATATCTAAATCTGAAACGATTTTTACTAAATTTAACACACATCGTTCTAGACTCAATTCAGTACGCTATGCCAAATTTCGTGCATATTGAAGGATATATAGGGCCTTTGGTGCAATATTTACCCAAAATCGGACGAAATTATATTTGGGAGCTATATCTAAATCTGAACCGATTTTCCCGAAATTTAACACACATCGTTTTAGACCCAGTTCAGTACGCTATGCCAAATTTCGTGCACATGGAAGGATATATAGGGACTTTGGTGCACTATTTACCCGAAATCGGACGTAATTATATTTGGGAGCAATATCTAAATATGAACCGATTTTCACGAAATTTAACACACATCGTTCTAGATATATTTCAGTACGTTATGTCGAATTTCGTGCAAATCGAAGGATATATAGGGACTTTGGTGCCCAATTACATAAAATCGGACGAAAATATATATGGGAGCTATATCTAAATGTGAACCGATTTTTACGAAATTTAACATACATCGTTGTAGACTTAATTCATTATGTTATGCCAAATTTAGTACAAATCGAAAGATATATAGGGACTTTGGTACATCATTTACCTTAAATCGGACGAAAATATATTTGGGAGCTATATCTAAATCTGAATCGATTTTCCCCAATTTCAATTGGGTTCGTCCTTGGGCCGAATAAGTGAGCTGTGCCAAATTTTATCCAATTCGGATTATAAATGCGACCTGCGGATAGTCCACTTAAAAATATTTTTTTTAAAAAATTCACGCCAGTGGATAGTCTTAAAAAAATCCATGCCTGTGGATAGTTCTTTTAAAACTACTTCTAAAAAACCACTCCTTTCGGATAGTCCTTTTAAAAATATTTTTAAAAAATTAACGCCCATCCATTTTTTTAATATTAAAAAAACATATTTTAAAAAAATCCACTCCTGTGGATAATCCTTTTAAATTATTTTTAAAATATTCACGTTTCTTAATTAACATAATCAAAGCTTTTTTGAAGTCCTTGTAAAAATCCCCTTTTGCTGTTTTTTATACAACGTTCAGTTTTTCCTTTCCTTGGCTCCATTTGGTCTCCAAACTTTAAAGGATAACAAATGTCCTTATTTCAAGTTGTTCAACAACTTTTTATCAATTGCCTAAAATCGCCTGACAAATAAATCCTTGTTTCAAATTTCCTACTCTTTAAAGGTTTTTTTTCACTTTCTCTTATCTTGAAAAAAATAACTTTTCTATTTTAAAATTTTTTAAAACAAATATCCTTCACAATTTTCTTATTTATGTGTGTGTGTGTGGGTTTTTTCTGTGTCGGCTCAAATGGCAGGAAAATTGCTGCAAACGAATCTATTGTTATTGCTACTTAAGGCCAATTAACCTTTTTTTATTGCTGACTTGTGTGTGTGTGCGTTTTTTTATTTCACATTTTTTTGTTATTTATTACCAACGAATGAACGAACGAGCGAACCAGGCAGTCAAACCGCCAACCAAACAAACGGCCAAACAGCCAGTTATTCAGCCATCCAACCCGCCACAAGATTCGTTCGCTCCTATGTTGTTTGTATTCATTAGTTGCAACGTCGACTGAATGAGTTGTGAAGAAGAAGAAAAAAACGCAAATGCATTTTCCAGCCCACTGCCTCCCACCACCACCCCCTCTGCATCGTCATCATCATCTAAAAGCGTCATGCAATTTTAAACTGAAAAAAAACGGCGAGTGTTTATTGCCGCATATGCCGGGCACATGGGGCCGAATTGACTGACACACAGTCAGCCAAGCAACCAAGCAGCCTGCCAGCAGGCCGGCCAGCTTTTGTGGGCATGTGGGTCTTCCAATAAGATTTAATTTTATGTTGCAAGTTGCAACTTTGCTAAGTAAACAAGTGAATAAAAGCCAAACAAGCCCAGCTGCCGCTGCTGTTGTTGCAATAAAAAACACATCGATACGCACACACACACAGTCGATATAAACAACAATGTATTTTTGGGGGGAAGTTCAGGAACGTGATTGAAAAAATTGCAGTGTATTTTTTAAAGATTTTGTGAATTGACTTTTGAAGTTTTTGGCAGCTTTTCGAGGAAATGTAAGAACGATAAACTCGGAAATAGCATTTGAATTGCCCTTATTTTTTAAATATATATTGAAAACAATTTTTGAAAATTATTTTTATAACACTTTCTCCTTTTCTATAATTTTCTTTCAGGTGAGTTATCGGAGGTCGCTATCATTCCCCTTTTGTTGTCACACGTATGTAATTTTCCATTGGCCTTTTTCATATTAATTCTAAAAAAATCGGAAACATTTTTTCGACCCCTTCCAAAAATCCCTATTTTACACATACGCCCCTGCCACTAAATAATGTTTATTATAGCAAATTTTGTAAGCAAAATGTAGAATAGGCAATAAAATAACAACAACAACTGTAAAGCAATGCAACAATTCATCCGTCAAGTGCAATAAAATAACAGCAACAACAACAACCACCGAAAACCCTCTCCCAAAAACAAATCCATCCACTCTTCTACATTTTCTTCGGAACGAGGTCAAAACATTAAAGACCGACCTAATCATTGATTTTTGTTATTATTTAAATCGTAGAAAAAAACACACACACACAAAGCAAAACGCATTACGCGATTTTGAAATTCCCTTTCCACTGTCCTTGAGAACATTTGGTAAACTACAACAACAACAACAAATGAAAATAAACAAGGACAAACCAAGGTAGATATTTTGATTTTTCTTTTGGAAAAACAAGGAATTGGGGTTTAACAAATTAATTTTCAAGGATAAACTGCAGGATCTTCTGAAAAAAAATTGGAGACCTATTAACAAACGTACACTAGAATAGATTTTTATACCCTGCACAACCATGTTGTCAGGGTATTATAGCTTTGTGCAGCCGCATGAGTTTGTAACGCCGCGAAATATTGGTCCTAGACCAATATACCAGTATACCGATCGTCATATCTCGACTAGCTGATTCGATCTAGACATGTGTGTCCGTCCGTCAGTCCATTATAATTTGTAAACACGATACAGGCCACAGTTATGGACCAATCTTCACGAAATTTTGCAAGCAGGACGGGTTCTGGCCAATGAAGACCCCTATTGTTTTTGGTAAAGGTCGGTTAATATTTAGGGGATGAAATGGACAAAATACTTAATTTTTTGTCAGTTTTCCTGGTCCCTCCAGAGGCCGCAATTATGGCCCAAACATCCCTAATTTTTACAAGGAGAAGGGAATCGGGCCAAATAATAAGAATACCTGTTTTCATAAAGATCGGTCAATATTTACAGGGTCAAATTATATTCTATAGGGGATATATTTACTGGTGAAGAATATATACCCGAGAAGTTGATAATATATTAAAGATGAGTGGTTGACCTGCAATTATATTGCTGTATGTATTCGGATGTGGGAGTTACACTTAAATATTTACAGGTGCTTAGGTATTCATATATTATTTAGTAACCCATTACCCCACTAGAGGGCGGAAATATAGCGCTGATCGCTTTGAAATTTTTCATGATGATCCAGGTATGGTCTTGCTATCCAGCGTACTGTGTGAACGACTAAAGCCAATGGTCAATGACATTATTGGGCAGTACCAATGCGGCTATAGACCTGGCAAATCCACCATTGACCAGATTTTCAATGGAAACCCCACCCAAAAACACATCGACACATTCCACCTATTCGTCGACTATAAAGTCGCATTCGACAGCCCTATCCGCTCAGAGGAGTATAAAGCCATGTCTGCGTTTGGTATTCCTGCAAAATTAATTCGGCTATGCAGGATAACTTTATCTGGCACAAGATCAGCAGTTAAAGTCGGAAAGGACATCTCGGAGGATTCAGACAAGGTGATAGTTGTCGTGTGACCTTTTTATCATCCTGCTGGAAAAGGTCATACGAGAGGCAAAAGTGAACAGAAATGACACTTTGTATACGAAACACCACATATTACACGCCTACGTCGATGACATCGATATAATGGGTCGAACATTGAGAGTCACCTTTGAACAAATTGAGAAGGTGTCTGCCAAAGTGGGTCTGGCAGTAAACGGCTAGAAGCCAAGCTGATGGTATCAACGCGTAAGATGTCCAGTCGTCCACTCGGACCAACTGTGGAACTTGAGAACTACAGGTTCGAGGTAGTCAAAGATTTTATATACCTTGGTAAAACGAATGACATCAGTTTTTTTTAAATTCGGAGAAGGATAGTGATGGCCAACCGATGCTACTATGGTCTGAGCAAACCACTCAAAAGCAAGGCCACCTCCCGCCAGAACAAACTCACACGCTACATACGCTGATACTACCCGTGCTGTTATATGGATCTGAAGCATGGGTACTTACGCAAGCAGATGAGGCAGCTCTTGGAGTGTTTGAGAGAAAAATTCTCCAAAAGATCTATGGGCCGATCTGCGTTGACGCTGAATATCGCCGTCGAATAAACCATGAGTTGTACCAGCTGTTCTCGGACATCGACATTGTTAGACGTATTGAGCTGCAGCAGCGACTAAGTTGGCTAGGTCATATTGTGAGAATGGATGAAGATGCCCCAGCCCAGAAGGAAGGCTACGAATAAGATGGAAAGATCAAGTGGAAGACAATATTGTCGAAAATGGTCTTTCAAATTGGAAAAACTGCACAATATACCGACGCGCCTGGAAATCTTTTTTAAGCTCGGCTTATGGAACGAAAGTTCTGTCACAAGCCTGCTAAGAAGAAGGTATGGACAACGCCTATAATTTTCGGTGATAATCAGATAATAATATTGTGATGAAGTGGACCGAAAACTTTTTTTTTTGGTTTTTCGAGTCGATCACAACATCACAACACAACCCACGGTGAAGAAAATCTGGACAAGTAATTGGAAGGTCTGTACTGCATATTAGTAATACTTGTTTACCTCTAGTTGGTCAAGAGGGTGCAAATATCGCGAAATATTCCCCAAGCTACGAATATGGAACCACAAAAAGTTAGATTTTCGTGAAAGTTGTGTAGGGTATCATATGGTTGGCACCGTCCGACTATACTTCTCCGCTCACTGGTTAATTTTATTGATTTTTATTTCTTTTTACATTTTTAGCTTTCTTAGAACTATATTTGGAGCAGTATAGTCGGACGGGCCGACCATATGATACCCTACACAACTTCCACGAAAAAATAACTTTCTGTGGATTTATATTCTGAGCTTGGGCAATATTTCGCGATATTTGAACCATCTGGACCAACTAGAGGCCTACAATTATTACTAATGTTCAGTACAGCCCTTCTAATTACTTGTCCAGATTTCCATCCCTTGTGTTGTGATCTTCTTATTCCCATTGGAGCCTATAGCTCGACTCGAAAAAACACAAAAAATTAAGTTTTCGGTCCACATCATCACAATATAATTATCTGATCGTCACCGAAAATTATAGGCGCTATCCTTGACCATAAATGGAACTTCATGGAACATTTTAAAGCGATCAGCGCTATATTTCCGCCCTCTAGTGTGGTAAAGCGTTACTAAATAATATCTGAATACATAAGCACCTGTAAATGTTTAAGTGTAACTTAAATATTGACCGATCCTTATCAAAACAGGCATGCTTATTCTTTGGCCCGATCCCCTTCTCTACGTAAAAATGTGACGATGTTTGGGTCATAATTGCGGCCTTTGGAGCGATCTGAACCTGAAAAACGATAAAAAATAAGTATTTGGTCCATTTTATCACCTAGATATTAACCGATCTTTACCAAAAACAATAGGGGTCTTCATTGGGCAGAACCTATCCTACATGCAAAATTTCGTGAAGATTGGTCCATAACTGTGGCCTGTATCGTGTTTACAAAATATAATGGACAGACGGACGGACACACATGTCTAGATCGACTCAGCTAGTCAAGATATGACGATCGGTATACTTAAAGGTGGGTCTAGGACCAATATCTCGCGGCGTTACAAACGCTTGGGCTGCACAAAGCAATAATACCCTGACAACATAGTTGTGTAGGGTATAAATATGGATTTTTTGGAGACTTACCCACCAGAGTGGATTTATTTTAAAATATGAAGGATTTTTTTAGAGGAATTATATTTATTGTTTATTGTATTATTATTGTTTATGTATCGTATTTTCAGATAAAACTTTTAAAACTCATATAATTATATTCTGCTAATAACCTAGCAGAACATTAGTATTGTTAATAATAATTTTCAAATCTTAATTCAAGGTTCCATTTTTTCTCTGGAGACACCACTCCAAAAAAAAATAATTCGCATTGCAATATTTATTACTTTATGACAATAAGCCAATTACCTATCTATGCACCATGTTTTCTGACGGGAAGGTAGTGGGGAGAATATTTGGAATCTCAGTATTAATAGAAATCTTGGGTTATTAATAAATTCAATTAAAATTAATTACTCAAAGCTAATGCCGCGTCGCATATTTTCAAAATTTTGTTCATTTCTTTTTTTTTGATTAATTCCCAAAAATGGAAAGAGCCAAGGTAAGGGAGGAGGAGGGGGTCTGGCGGCTATCTATTACTTTTTAAAGTAATCATTGAGGCAAACAATACCACCATAATCAAATAAAATTTGTCTGTTGACCATTTTGGAAAAATCAAATCAGACAATGGCCGCAGCAAGTGCACACCGACCGCGGTCATATTATTTGCATTTTGGGGCTTTTGTTGACTTTTGATGACAAACAATAGGAAATTCGCTGAGACAAATATGTCGTTTGTCTGTCGTATGATGATAATGACTTTATAACAAATTATATATTTAGAATTCATTTTTCTTATTCGAAAAAAACCTTTAACAAATAAATGAATGCATAAAATAGAATTCCCAACAACAACAGCAACTGTCCAGCGAACGAATGGGTGCCGTCGATCATCCTCTATCGTAAATGGCATTTGAAATTCGCCTCAACAATTAATTGGAATTTTAATTGACTTCGAAGTGTATTCACTGTGATTTTTATCACTACAAATACGGGTGCTAATAGCAAACCAATCAGGGCAAATCAATGCAAAATTAAACAACACAATGAGAACATAAACAAGTTAGTTTTATAGAAAAATTTTAATTTTAGTTAATTTGTTAGAAAAAAAAATGGTATTCACAAGCAGGAAATTTTTTGAAATATTTTTTGATTTTGATTTTTTGGAGACATATTCAAAGGAGTTGAGTTTTTTTTTTAAATATTTTTAAAAAGAATATCCACAGACGTGGATTTTTATACCCTATACAACTTTGTTGTCAGGTTATTATAGCTTTGAGCAGCCCCAAGAGTTTGTAACGCCGCGAAATATTGGTCCTAAACCCATCTTTAAGTATACCGATCGTCATATCTCGACTAGCTGAGTCAATGTAGTCCGTCCGTCCGTCTTTCCATTATAATTTGTAAACACGATACCGGCCACAGTTATGGACCCACCTTTACGAAATTTTGCATGTAGGATGGGTTCAGGCTAAAGAAGACCCCTATGGGTTTAGGTAAAGATTGGTTAATATTTAGGGGATGAAATGGTCCAAATACTAAATTTTAGTCGGTTTTTCTGGTCGCTCCAGAGGTCGCAATTATGGCCCGAACATCGTGAAATTTTACATGGAGAAGGGGGTCGGGCTAGATAATAAGCATGCCTATTTTTATAAAGATTGGTCAGTATTTAGAGGGTCATTCATATATTCTTTAGTAACCCATTACAACACTAGAAGGCAGAAATATAGAGCTGATCGCTTTGAAATTTTCCATGAGGATCTTTCGTGGGAGTTGTGTAGGGTATCATATGGTCGGCCCCGTCCGACTATACTGCTCCGCTCACTGGTTTAAATTTATTTTTAAAGGATGCCTATCCGTAGGCATCCTATACAAAGGCATGGATTTTTATACCCTTCACCACACTGTGGTAAAGGGTATTATGTCTTTAGACATAATACCCATAATACCCAGGGTTCCTTTTAAGAATATGCATCACTTTCTAAGTCGATTTATGCATGTCCGTCCGTCTGTCTGTCTGTCCATGTTAAATTGTAAACAAGATACAGGTCGCAATTTTTGATCCGAACTGGATGAAATTTGGCCCAAGGACGAACCCTATTGAAATTGGAAAAAAAATCGGTTCAGATTTAGATATAGCTCCATATATATTTTCGTCCGATTTAAGGTAAATGGTGCACCAAAGTCCCTATATATCTTTCGATTTGCACGAAATTGGCGCAGCGTTATTAATAAGGTCTAGAATGTTCTTGAAAATCGGTTCAGATTTAGATATAGCTCCCATATATATTTTCGTCCGATTTAAAGTAAATGGTGCACCAAAGTCCCTATATATCTTTCGATTTGCACGAAATTTGGCATAGCGTACTGAATAATGTCTAGAATGATGTGTGTTAAGTTTCGCGAAAATCGGTTCAGGTTATGATATAGATCCCATATATATTTTTGTCCGATTTAATGTAAATATTGCACCAAAGATTTAGCTCCAATCCAGGGTTGCCCATATTCGACGGACCCATCTGGCAACGCCATAACTTTTGACAGAGATGTCACATCGCTTAATGACATTCCGTGTTTGAAGCGTCAGTACCATGAACCAATACACGCCACGCGAGCGCTCTGTAATAGTTGAAATTTACATTCAACAGAAGAAGTCAATTGGGAAAACTTTTAAAATATTAAAAAATGTGAGAAGTGCGCCTTCTAAGAACACCATTAAGCGTTTATACGAAAATTTTTCGACTGGTAAGGCTCTTTCTAATCCGAAGAGGCCATATAAAAGTCAACCAAGGCGATCGGCCGAGAATATCGCTGCCGTACGAGTCAGTGTTGAGAGGTCCCCAAGAACATCCCAAAAACACGGTTCTCAGCAGTTGGGCATCGCTCGGTCCACTTTACAACGATTTATTCGCATTGATTTGCATTTGTTCCCGTACAAAATTCAATTGACGCAAAGAATGTTGCCTGCGGACAAGCCTCGTCGATTGGAATGGGCCCAAAGAGTCATCGAAATGGCCGAAGATGGCGAGCAATTTTGGAACAAAATTATTATGTCCGATGAAGCCCATTTCACATTGAATGGGACCGTAAATAAGCAAAATTGCCGTTTTTACGCAACTGAAAATCCTCAGGAGATTCAAGAAGTGCCTCTTCATCACGAAAAGGTCACAGTTTGGTGCGGCGTTAGTGCGAAAACGGTCATGGGGCCGTTTTTCTTCCAAAATGAAAATGGCCATGCTGTTAGCATCAATCAGGAGCGTTATCGCGTATGAGGCAGTTCTTGTTTCAACAAGACGGCGCTCCACCGCACACAAGTCGCATAACAATCGATTTTCTGAAGAATTTGTTTCCGGGCCGTTTGATGTCGAAAAGTGGTGATTTGGACTGGCCACCGCGTTCGCCCGATTTGACGCCGCCTGACTTCTTCTTGTGGGGATATTTGAAGTCAAAGGTTTACGTTAACAAGCCAAGGACCGTAGAAGAGCTCAAGGACAACATTCGTGAAGAAATAGCCGCTATTCCGACCGAAATGTTGGCAAAATCGATGGAAAATGCAGCAAAAAGGGCACAATACGTCATCAACGTCAGAGGCGGCCATTTGAGAGATATCATATTCAAAAATTGATGTAAACAAATCTACTTGGAACAAATTAAATGATTAATATTGCCAACCGCCAAATTTTTATTTTTTTCTTTGATTTAAAAAAAAAACCTGGGTCCGTCGAATATGGGCAACCCTGTATATTTTATCTTTCGATTTTATGTAAATCGTGTACTAAAGACCCAAAGTTTGTCCGATTACCACACAATGAACTGTATTTAATATAAATTAATCTCTGGCAAGTCTTGTTGAAATCGATACAGATTTAGATATAGAAGCACCAAAGTCCTCATGTTTATCAGATATTTAACCAAATAGTCATTGGGTGTCCGATTGATATTAGCTTTAAATTGATTTACAAAATGTTGCCCCTTTGTGAGAAGCAACTCTAATAAAGGTTTCAGAATGACATGTTTTACTGGTTCTTCAAAAATGCGTCTGTTAGGATTCACCTGTTTAATATACCCAAAGTGGTGGAGGGTATCATGTAGTCGGCCCCGCCCAACTTTATTACTTTCCCTACTGTTATATATATATATATATATTAAAAGATAGGCCTCCTATCTTTTGGAAGCCTATCCAAAGGTGTGGATTTTTTAAAAACATTTTTGGAGACCTATCTAAGGGCGTGGATTTTTTTTTTGTGTGAGGAAAAGTTAACAAAAACAACAATGCGACATATTCGCATTACAACTTCAAATTATACTTGAACTTATGACCCAGAGAGTTTAATGTTGGCTGGAAGAAAAAAAGAAAACCTTCCACATTACGAAAAACTAATGTAGGACAAAACTTCATTTAGTTTTTGCTTTTTTTTTTGTGGAAAGTTCAAAAACGAAGTTTAGTCTTATGAAAGCGGTTTGAACGTAGACCCATAACACTATTTAAATAGATACAATCGCACACATACACACACTAACATAATTACCTAGTTGCGAAGAGGGTCATGATGGGATGAAAGTAGGCTCTCTCTTTTAAATAAGATCCGCAATAAAATTGCTTTTCATTATGGAAAATTTGATTTAAATTTGAATGCAGTACAAATCGTACTACCGGCTATGTTCATGATTTTTGTAACAACAATAATAGGTGTTTTTTTCTAATCTCCTTTTAATATATTTGCTAATTAGTATTCCACTGGTAACTGTAACTTTACACATGTAATAAATCAAAAAACTAATTGAAATTCGCTTCCATTGTTATTGGCTTCGAATTGGTTTCATAGATCGAAATTGTAAACAAACAATAAAAAATTAAATAATTGTAAATTTAAGTGTTTTTTCATTGTTCGGTTTTACATAATTTTCTGTCTGTCCGTCCGCCCATCCACCAAACCAATTCTCAGTTGTCTTTCTCTTATACAATTGAATTCATTCAATTCACAACTTTTTTCGTTGAAAACTTTTCTGTCTGCCAGCATGTCTAAGTATTTTCAGTTTTCATATTCACTTGGAATGAGCCACGCCTCCTGTCACAACTCTTGGCCATAAATAGTGACAATATTTTAATCGTCAACTCACATCGCGATAAGACAGCGACGATAAACTGAACAGAGAATGGATTTTTAATGTTTCCGTCTCATTTGGCATTCTTTGGAGCAAATGACCGACCGAAGAATGGAGTTCAAAACTGTCTTTCTAATATTTATTTGAAAAAAAAAAAAAAAGAAAACAGATAGAAGGAATAGAATAAAATATTTTTGTCATCGAATGCATTACTAAGAGTGAACCATAACAGTTGCTCCCCACGATATAATGACTTCAGCGAAAGGTTTCAGGAGAACATAATTTGTTTAAAGAACTTTAATATTTGAACCTATCTTAAAAAAATAACATTTTATTTTAATGGCTCCTAAAAAAAATACATTTTAAACCAGTGAGCGGAGCAGTATAGTCGTACGGGGCCGCCGACCATACGATACCCTACACAACTACCAACTCTAACATTCTGGGGATTTTTATTCCGAGCGATATTCGCACCCGCTCGACCGAGGTCAACAAATATTACTAATTTTCAGTACAGCCCTGCTAATTACTTATCCAGATTTCCTTCACCTTGGGTTGTGTTGTGATGTTCGGCTTGTGGCTTATAAATCGACTCGAAAATAAACAAAAAAATTATGTTTTCGGTCCACTTCATCCCAACTTTTATATGTGATCATCACCGAAAATTATAGGCGTCGTCTTTGACCATAAGTGGGACCTCTTGGAAGATTTTAAGGTAATCTGCGCTATATTTCCGCATTCCAGTGTGGGTTACTAAAATAATATATATATATATATATATATGGATTACTAAATAACATATGAATACCTAAGCACCTCTCGGATATACTACCAACTTATAGGGTCTTCTTTAGGAGTAAATATATACGCTATAGAATACAAATTTTGTAATTTTTCACACAAAAGTCATGGTCCATTTGGCCCGCTAAATATTGACCGATCTTTATAATAACAGGCATGCTTATTCTATGGGCCGATCCCCTTCTCCATGTTCGGGGCATAATTGCGGTCTCTGGAACGACCAGAAAAACAGGCAAAAATTAAGTATTTGGTCCATTTCTTCCCCTAAATATTAACCGATCTTTACTAAAAACAATGGGGGTTTTCATTGGCCAGAACCCATCCTACACGCAAAATTTCGTGAAGATTGGTCCAAACTGTGGCCTGTATCGTGTTTACAAATTATAATGGACAGACGAACACACATACAGGTATACTTCTTCCTATGGAAGAGCTGCCGGTATTATTCTTCCTTTGAATGAGCTGCAGGAATTCTTCTTCCTGTGGAAGAGCAGAAGAAGACTCCTTTTCTGGATGTGCTGCATGTATTATTCTTCCTACAGGAGAGCTGGAGGTCTTCTTCCTAGAGGAGAACTGTAGGTCTTCTTCTTTTTCCTATAGGAACTGCATGTGATTTTTTCCATTAGGAAAGCTGTGGAGAGCTGCAGGTATTCTTCTTCCTGTGGAAGAGCTTCAGGTATTTTTCTTCCTGTGGAAGAGCTGCAGGTATTTTTCTTCCTTTGAAAGAGCTGGAGGTTTCTTCTTCCTATAAGAGAACTAGAGGTATTCTTCTTCCTGTGGAAAAGCTGCAGGTATACATTTTCCTATGGAAGAGCTGTCTGTATTATTCTTCCTTTGAAAGAGCTGCAGGAATTCCTCTTCCTGTGGAAGAGCTGCTGCCGTCTTCTTCCTGTAGAACAGCTGCATATATTCTTCTTCCTATAGGAGAACTGTAGGTCTTTTTTTCCTGTGGAAGAGCTGCAGGTATTATTCTTCCTGTGGAAGAGCTGCAGGTATTCTTCTTCCTGTGGAAGAGCTGCAGCTATTCTTCTTCCTAGGAAAGACCTGCTGCTGGTATTCTTCTTCCTCTGGATGAGCTGCCCGTATTCTTCTTCCTATAGGAGAGCTGGAGGTATTTTTTCCTGTGGAAGTGCTGCAGGTATTATTCTTCCTGCGGAAGAGCTGCAGGTATTCTTCTTCCTGTGGAAGAGCTGCAGGCAGCGACAAGATGAACCGACAAAAATTAAGTATTTGGTCCATTTCATCCCCTAAATATTAACCGATCTTTGTCAAAAAACAATAGGGGTCTTCATTGGTCAGAACCCATCCTACACGCAAAATTTTGTGTAGGATATAAAAATCCAATCTTTAAAAAACCCACGCCAGTGTGGATAGACCTTTAAAAATATTCTTTAAAAAACCCACGCCAGTGTGGATAGACCTTTAAAAAATATTTTTTAAAATATCCAGAACTGTGAATAGACTTTCAAAAAATTTATTTATATTTTTTAAAAATATCCACGCCTGTGGATAGACCTTTAAATATATATATATTTTTTAAATCCACTCCTCCGAATTAAAAATTGTATTAATTTTTTGAAATCATGTTTTGACAGGTTCCATTACTATTTAATTTCGTGTGAAAAAAAAATCAAAACTTTTGTCCGACAACTATGTTGAGAAATTACTTTTGAATTGTGTACGCTGGATGACACTAACGAAGATGGACAGATTTCTGCCTTCTGGCTATAACAACCAACCACGCACTTCCAAATATACCACCAGCCAACTGACCACAACACATCACGCATTCCATATATGATGGCTATTTTGAGAAAAGATTTATTATTTCATTTAAAAAGTGTTTCATTAGAAAGAAACACACCAGCCGACAAGAGAGGAGACACTACGTCTGCCCAGAGTTCGACCGGCTAGGCACTCAAATCTCACAGTCACCCAGCAGTCACATGCCCTGTCAGTTAGTACGCCTGTCAAATGGAGATCTTCTTTGAAAGAAAACATGTGATATGCTTAGTTGTCGGTCTTTACAAAGAGACTTGAGAAAAATTTGCAAAAAAAAAGCTTCGAAACTTCGACTATAAAACAAAAGAAGTGAAAAAAAAAATAACTTCAAGCCTTTTATGAACTTCCTCACAAAAGAGGGATCCTAAGTATATTTTTGGTTTCTATTATTTACTTTGTATGATTGTTTTCTATTTTGTTCGGCCGCTTGGTGGTGTGACCAAAAACCATGTTGTTACACCATTCAACCAACCAACCATCTTGGGACTCTAGTACACATCACAGCCATCTGCCTACGCATTCCCTGTCAGAAATTACACGTACCAAGTGATGAAGTCAAGACAAGTATGGAATACACAGTAATGGAATGGTATGGCGGTTGTTGTTGTTGTTGTTGTAGCAACAGAATACATGTTGTTTTGTCACTCATCGTCTGGTTCTGCATCCTCTACCTCCAAATTCAGGAAAGCTGCAACTTCAGCGGGCTGCGCCCAAAGAGAATTTGGCGATAGGTGAGTAGGCTTAGCTGGGCAATTGAAGAGGTGCAACGTGTCGTGTGGTCCTAGTCCACATGCCGGACATGTGTTAGGTATCGAGCCGTCAATTCTTGCCCAATATGAATTGAGGCGGTTGCACCATCCTGATCTTAGTTGAGCTAAGACTACTCGTGTTTGCCTTGGCAGCTGCTTCTCCTCAGCTGCTATGGATGGGGGGTGGTCTCCAATTATGGTATTCACTCTATATTGCTCTACTGCTTGAGCGACTGCATCCGTGTGAATACCATTCAGACCTGCTTGATAGGCCTCTTGATCTAGGGGTTCACGCTTGTACCTTTGGACCTCTCTCTCTAGATCATGAAGATCTTTCCTGACGTGCCTGGGTGGGGAGTCCTGTCCATAAGGCTATGGCAGGGATGTTCCTGACGATAACACCCAAGCAGGTACTGCATCGACAACATATAGTTGTGACGATGGACGGGTAAGATCTTCGTCTCCTCATGAAGATGGTCCACTGGAGTCATGAGGAGACACCCTGTTGCAGTTCTCAGGGCAGCGTTCTGGCAGGTCTGAATATTCTTCCACTGCGTATCACTGACATTCGCGAACCACACTGGCGCCGCATAGCTTACCACTGACCGGCCTATTGCTTTATAAGAGGTCAACAAGGTTTCTTTGTCAGCGCCCCAAGTGCTGCCGGCTAGCGACTTGAGGACCTTGTTCCTACTTCTCAGCTTATCGCATAAAGCAGTGGCATGCGCGGACGACTTGAAAAGGCTGTCGAACGTTACTCCCAATATCTTGGGGTAGTTGGTGGTCGGAATCAATTCACCATCGACCATTATGTTCAGCGGGAGCTTCATTTCAGCCGTCCATGTGGTGAACAGTGTGGCTGTTGATTTGGTGGCGGATATTTTCATATTCCTCAGATGGAAGTAGTTAACAATATCTGCTATGTAGATGTTTAGCCTCTCACATATATCATCAATAATGGGACCCGACGCCATGATCGTGCAATCATCCGCATACATCACGATCTCTATGCCGTCCGGTGGTTGTGGAATATCAGAAAGGTAGAGGTTAAACAGTTCCGGAGATATCACCCCTCCTTGGGGAACTCCCTGTTTCACTCTACGGGGTTTAGACTTCCTGTTTCTGAATTCCACATACGACTGGCGTCCACACATATAGTTGACTACCCAACGTTTCAAACACGGTCGGAGATTCGTCCTCTCTATATCCTCGAACAGCTTGGCATGGTTGACGGTATCGAAGGCCTTCGATAGGTCAAGTGCCACCATAACTGTTCGGTTGCACGGCCTGTTCTGGTTGAGTCCTCTGCTAATATGTGTGGAAATGGCGTGTAATGCTGTTGTTGTACTATGCATCTTACGGAATCCATGTTGGTATTGGGCAACTGGAAAACTGCTTCTCAACGATCCAGGCTTCAGGAACTATGTGGGTGGT
>NW_026873254.1:0-14636 GCF_032173495.1 Musca vetustissima
CAGACCTTCTATATTCAGAGGACCTCCTGTTGGACTTCTATACAAATAATATCAATAAAAAAAACCTTCAGGTTGTCTAAATAGAAGTTCTTCGTTTGAAGTCACGTGGAAGATAAGACTCAAACCAACTGTCCAGCCTCGGTTCAAGACCACAAAGTTATAATTTGTAAGACAGCCACTTTGCGATTTGGTCATGAACAATTTCATCGACACAGAAAAAAATAATACGTAGAATATATGAATAGTGTGCAAAAAGTGTTGCCAATATCAGGATTTCTGCATTTTATGAATTCAATTCATTAAACTGTAAATACTTAATTCTTGTCTAAGAGAGGGAGAGAGAGAGAGAGAGAGAAAAGGAAAAATTTGGAGTATGTGTTTGTTTGGTGGCGGGTTTTTATGGCACAGAAATTCTTCGTCGTTTTCATTTTTCTATTTTGATTTTTTGTTTTCTCCTTCTTCGTTATGTCATGTCTCGTTTTTTTTTCTTATTTGCTTACATGTTCTCATGTGGAAACTCGTCAGTTGTTAGCAATAGAAACAGTAGTAAACTAAACGCTTGCAAAAATAACAAACATTAATCAAAGAGATAGAGAGGAAAAATGAGCGCAAACTGAAGTAATGAAGAGAGAAGTACGAAAATAGTTGTGATATTAATGAAATGTTTACATTTTTTTCAATATTGACTTTCCCATATTCAGAATTTTTACTTGTATTCTAAGCAAAGTACCAATACCAATAATTGGGAGGTATTCCCTAATTTTGGTAGGAAACTGTTACCCAATGCAATGAGAACTCAAAATACCATAATAGAGTCAATGCCCAATATCCAAATTATTTAAACAAACGGACATATATACTTCACGGGGTCTTAGGTGAATATTTCGATGTTTAATCAAAGCTGGTATTTTACACAGGTGTTTTTTTGTCAATTTAAGATATTTTACTGATCTTCTAGAGGTCTTATGCCAGTCATCTATAAATAGACAATTGTCCTTAGGTCTTTTATATACAGAATATCCAGTATTAAAACAAATTATATTTCTTATGGGCAGAAGATCCTTTACATGCCCTCTAAAGGTAGGATACCTTATTCATAGTTTTTGTTATGCATAGAAGAGGTACTATTTTTAAAATATATTTTGTAGGTTCTCATTTCATTCCAAAAATGATCCCATCGTGCATGTGTCTTGTTAATACCAGTTTCATCCTCTTCTGGTTTGCAAGTTTATTTGCAAAAAAAAAAAAAAAAAAAAAAAAAATAGCTAAAACACTAAACTAAAACCAATTTTTTGGTAAACAACTTACTTACCTACATAAGCAAAGATTCACAAAACCTCCCCTCTCAACGAAAATAAAAACATTTAATCGGCAACCACAACTAACGGCCAAAAACCCGAAATCCAACGACGTCTGTACTTTTTTTAACAACACATCTTCCATCTGTACTCTAATCTCAATCACACAGACATTTGTTAGATTCCGCTTCGCTTCACAAAACGGAGACAACATTCCCGGCAAAAGAAACAGAAAAAAACGCTAAACAGCTTAAATGCAAGTGGCGACTGAAGTGCAAGCAACAAATTTGTTACATAATATTTGTTTATTTATATATTTTCGTCTTTAGTTATTTTCATTTTTTCCTCTAAATATTTAATTTGTTGTTACTTCTTCATTGACCGATGTTGGTTAGTTTGGCAGTGGAGGATGTTGACTCTCAACAAACAAGGTTCCACAAAATCAAATGCATTTTGTTTGAATGTTTTTTTTTTTTGAGGTTTTAGTTTGAAATCACAATAAAAATTAGTTTTTTGTTATTTCTTTTGAAGAGTAATGTTCATCCGCCTGAAAAGTTCGGTCTTTTGGCTGGTTCATTTGTTGACTTCAACACTTGTTGTTCACCATCAATTTGGCATTGATGTTTTTTGGGTTTCCAATACTTATTTTTTGTGGGATTGTTATGTTGTTTGATGCATGTTGGATCTGGGTGGGCGAGTTAGTTAGTACTGGTTATTTGTCATCAGGAAGTCATAAATTATGTAGGAATAACCTATTGAATAGTACTGCTTTTAGTTTGACTTAAGTGGGAGTGTAAATTGAGGAAAACGAACATTAAATGAAATATTATGGAATGGAAATCTTGCCCTCGTGTTTAAAACCATGTCAGCCTATTTCCAGAACCAAGGGGAGATTTTTCTTAAACGATGTAAGGAACTTGATCTACTGTAACTTATTCCATGTGATAAAATTGTCTTTAGCTTTCAAACTATATGAATAAAATATTAATCGGTTGTTTAAAAGAAAACACAAACACGGGTTCGAATTCGAATAAATTATGTGAAAGTGTTTGATATTCTTCATAGTGGGAAATTTATATAGTAAAGTGGAGAATTTATATTTTTTCTGAGCAAAGATCGGATAAAAGTGGAAAAAACCTACTAATATAGATTTTTCGGACCTTTGAGGACACTATCTATACTCTTATGGGGACGAAATTTTTGTAGGGTATTTTGAGGTAAAAAATCTCGTATTAATTAACAAGGAACAAGAATTGTTTCTTATTCCTCATTCGATTTTACTGAGAAAATTTAATCTCAAAATCCGCGAAGAATGATATATGGCTTTTCCTTCCTTCATTAGAATCACCAGCAAAAAATTCATCACGCCATAACTAATAAACATGAAATTGTATTTCTCTGTTCTTGACATATTCGGCAAGTTATTTCATTCCCAGAAGTACTTTGTCACACAGTGTTTTTTTTAATAGAATATCATATTCAGATCATTGTTCAAACTTCTGGACGAGGAAAAATAAAAAAAATTGCTATCTTAAGTTCTTTATTATAGTAGTTTTGATTTACCTGCATTCATTTCTGTGCAGGAAAGTCAACAGTGCAGATATCTTAAATCTCTTACTTGCCTCAACGTGCACGTAAGTGAAATCACTGCATAGAAATGGGGTAATATTAAATTTTCTATGTATCTAACAATGAAACCTATTTATGGCATTAAAAGTAATAGTCCTTGAGAGTGATTTCTGAAAAATAACGACTATTTTTTTTTTGTTGGAAATAGTGCAGCTAACTATAAAAATTTTTTAGTAGTGAGAGGGAAAAAGTGCGTATATTCTGTGCTGTTATCATAAATGAACAGGTTTGAATTGTGCTCTAAAACGAAATATTTGAGAGTGAATCTAAGAATAAGTACCAATTATCCAACGTGCAGCTATGTACAAGGCAGCTATATCAAAACTAGGGTATCCCAAAATATCAGAAATATCGACTATACATATAATATCTGAATACATAAGCACCTGTGAATATTTAAGTGTAACTCCCACATCTGAGTACGTACGACAATATAATTGGTATCAATTTAAAGGTCAACCACTGGCCTTGGATATCCAACAACTTTTCGGGTCTATGTCCTTCAGGGGTAAATCTATACGCTATAGAATACAAATTTTGTAATTTTGCACACAAAAGTCAGGGTCCATTTGACCCGCTAAATATTGACCGATCCTTATCAAAACAGGCATGCTTATTCTTTGGCCCGATCCCCTTCTCTATGTAAAATTCGCGATGTTTGGGTCATAATTGCGGCCTCTGGAGCGACCAGAAAAAACCGATAAAAATTAAGTATTTGGACCATTTCATCCCCTAGATATCATCGATCTTTACCAAAAACAATAGGGGTCTTCATTGGCCAGAATCCATCCTACATGCAAAATTTCGTGAAGATTGGTCCATAACTGTCCAGTTTGCTACACACCTACTGATCCATTTCAATATTTAAATCAACGTTGAGGAAATTTCCTGCGGTTTATAAAAAATTAAATAAAATTATCTTTGAAATCAAAAAAGAAAAGGACTGTACAATTACCTTCGAAACACCGAAATTTGGACCAAGGCAAGATACCCTGAATATGACTTGCAATTTTTCTCCTTTCTCTTCATCTCAATTCCCACTAATATTTGCCGTCCTCTGATTTATATAATTCTGGCCAAATCTTGACACTTCTGACGTACGACATTGAATTGAAATTTCTGGCCCAGGCAACTCTAGGTGTTGACCCATTTGACATTTCGAAATTTAAGCATAAACTTTTCAGATCGAAATTCTCAAGACCCTCTATATGGGAGGTATACCAAATATTGGTCCGATCTATCCAATTTTTTGTCACTTGCTCTTTAGGCCAATAATAAGCACTTGTACCAAATTTCATCCACCTACGATTATTCCTTCTATTATTGGCCGCTGCTAATATGAACTCGCGACATAGTGGAGCGTCTATACGACCCCTCTGTCCTATGCAACACTAAATGTCGCCAACCATTTCGGAATGTTTGACTTTTTTAGCATAAACGTATTTGTTACTGTTTGACGTACGACCATGTGTTGTGTTGTCGAAATTGGGACGGACAGAAATGGTTTTCAATGATAATTTCCAGTCCTCTGATTTCAAAAAGAATAATCGCTGAGAAGACACTTTCGTGGAATGAAGAGTTGATTGCCCGATAGATGGGGTATTTTTATTTAAAGTACGAATCATAATACAAAATTTGTATCAACAAGTTGGATTGTTGTAAAGTTTATCAAAGATAAACTTTCAATTGAATCATTGGAAGACAACATTTAAGCTTATATTCGTGAGATACCAGTCGAAATTATGAAGTTAATATGCCAAACTTGGAATATGTGGATGACCATTTAAGGTGCCGTCCTGATCAATATATCGATGAAATAGCCTTCAAACATTAAGTTAATAATATGGACCGTACGCACTATCGATTCAAGTAAAGATTACATGCATTTTTCTAAATTTGAAATGTTTGTTTTACTTTCCTATAGCTCCTAATAAATCACCCGTTATTAATATCCTCCCCTCGTATGGTTTTCATATAGTATTCCAATTTTTACAAAGAAGTTCAATTTACCATTCCATTGTCACGTGCTATAGCTTTTGACTTTAGTTAACTGGAAAAACGATACAACAAATGTAGGATTGTCATCTTTGGTTCGAAAATTGAAAAGAAGACTGTCGCTTCGGCAAACAATTTAAACGTGACATTAATACTCTTCGTCTTTTTCATAAATGTCTCATTAATGCAGACATGAACAACGGCTTGATATTTAGTTCATGTCTCATTTATTGGAAAAGTCACAACAAAGAATTGAAAATATAGGTAAAAAGATGATGTTAAGACATTGTTTGATTTTTTGAAGGAATGAAAACAACAAAAATCGCTATGGAGGAATTTTGATTAGACGTAAATTAAATCATATTGAATTTAATTATTTTTTTCAATACTTGCTAAAACAATTTTTTGTTATTAGATGTGGGAGCTGGTTTTCTGCAGCTAAACTAATTTGAATACAGCAATCATTTAAAATTGCATCATACGTATAAATATGTTTAGGGGTATTTTTTTCGACAAAATTCAAACAAGTGTATGCCTTGCAGCTTACATAACACATATGTTAACTACAACAACAACAAAATCACTATTATCAATTAATATTGAACACCAAAAATAACTAAACAAAAAAAGTTATTCCAAAAAAATAATTGTATCGAAATTACACCTTTGAACACGGCTTGATTGCATTAATTTCTGTGGAGGCCTAAAACAAGAATTTCTGCCGAAACTTTCAAAAAAGTCAAAAACAATTTTCGTTATTAGCACTAAGTACAAAATTGCTGCAGCCAAAAAAAAAGCTACACATACGCTCTGTACCAAAATTCATTCGTTGTGGGCTTGCAAATTTCTTGTTGAAACATTTTTTCGGATTAAATAACTTTTCAATGAACGTAAACTATTAAATTTGGTTATATACATATATGTTTGCCATGTACCCAATTTAAAAACGATTAATATAACATCATAATCACCACATGATAGCAAATATATTTTTCTGCACTACTTACGTTCTGGCCAATTGTATGGAAATATCCAATAAGAGTTCACCAACGGTGGCAATATCTTCAGCCTTCCAATCACCTTTGGGCTGGGAAACATCTGCAAGAGATAAGAAATTGAAACAAAGATTAATTAATCACATGTAATTAATGATAAATTTATATAATTTTGAATGTTTGGGAAAGTCAATTCTAAAGATCAATGTATTTTAATGAAAAATGTAGGAATGAATTTGAAAGAAATCACAAAATTTCGGAAACTCAAATTCTGGAAAAAAATTACATTTTGTTTCTATATTTATAAGTTATATATACTAATAATAGTAAAATTTATTATACTTTAAAATAAGAATATTCGACAACTACTCAAGTAAATTTTACATACTAAAAATTGAACTGCATTTTTATGATTTCCACAATTAAATATAAAATTCGCAATATATGAATGGATATGTCATGATTGCTTTAGGAAACTAAACTCTTTCTATTTATTGTAAGGGTAGTGTATTTCTTTGTACGGATTCTGAGTTTCACAATTAAAGGAAAATCTGAAGATACAAACGTTTTTGTTATGTTTATGTTTGCAATAGTAAATCTTCTACACATTTATGTAGAATTTCCTTTGGGTTCTGTTATAGTAGCTACTCCTTGCCACTTATTGTAAGGGGAGTGTATTTCTTTGTAGGGGACACTGACATTGCAATTGAACTATCGGAAGATCCAAACGGGTATGCCATTTTGCGGCAGGAAATTATTAACCCAAAAACAAAAAAAAAAAAAAAGATTATGTAGAATCCCTTTTTGGGTCCTGTAATGGTTTCTCCTTCCCTAATGAATTTAATGGAAAAGTGACATTTTATTGCCGACCTATTCATGACTGGTGTTCAGATTCTGGTAAGGATAATGCACCAGCTGGTTAGTACAATTTGGCTAGAGGAGTGCATGCCCAATAATTGGAACCTCAGCATCCTGGCCCGTGCACAGAAAAAGGAGACAAGACGATATATGTCAACTATAGAGAAATACCTCTCCTTGTCATCGCATATAAAGTGCTATCCAGCGTACTGTGTGAATGACTGAAACCAATGGACAATGACATTATTAGACCATACCAATGTGACTTCAAACAAATCCACCATTGATCAGATTTTCACTCTGCGCCGAATCCTGGAAAAGACCCACGAAAACACATCGACATATTCCCCCTATTCGTCGACTAAAAAGCTGCATTCGACAGCTCCATCTGTTCAGAGGTATTTAAAGGACCTCTCGGAGCCCTTCGGTACCGAACGAGGATTCAGACAAGGTGACAGTTTGTCGTGTGACCTGTTTAACATCCAGCTGGAAAAGGTCATACTAGAGGCACAAGTGAACAGACATCTCTCCCTGTACACCAAGCAACACATATTACTCGCATACACCGATGATCGATATAATGGGTCGAACATTGTGAGCGGTAATAGACCTTTGAACAAATTTAGAAGAAGTCTACCAAAGTGGGTCTGACAGTAAACGCCGAGAAGGTCAAACTGACGTCCAGTAGACTGGGACCAACTGTGGAACTTGAGAAGTACAGTTTCGAGGTATTTAAAGATTTTTATATTAAAGATTTTATATATTGGTACCGCCATAAATAAAACTAATGACATCAGTTTTGAAATTCGGAGAAGGATACAGATGCTACTATGGTCTAAGTAAGCAGTTAAGAAGCAATACCACCTCTCGCCAGACCAAAACTCACACTCTACATGACGCTGATACTACCCATGCTATTATATATATCTGAAGCAGCTCTTGTTTGAGAGAAAAATTCTCCGAAAGATCTATGAACCGATCTGCGTTGACGGGGAATATCGCCGTCGAAAGAACCATGTCAGACATTTCAAGCTGGATGAAGTTGGCCAGCTCAAATGGTATATAAAAACGAACTAGCTGATGGTTCATGCATAAGGAGAAGGCCACGAATTATATGGAAAGATCAAGTGGAAGACAACATTGCCGAACATGGTCTTTCAAATTGGAATAACTGCACAAAAGACCGACGAGCCAGGAAATCTTTTTTTTTTATGCTCGGCTTATTGAACAACCGTTATGTGGATGATGATGGTTCTGTAAAATGTCTTTTATCTGAGG
Source organism: Musca vetustissima (assembly GCF_032173495.1). NCBI lineage: Eukaryota > Metazoa > Arthropoda > Insecta > Diptera > Muscidae > Musca > Musca vetustissima. Next base: position 8,054 of record NW_026873254.1, read on the forward strand.
AATATGAATATATCCCCCACAAAATCAACAGCCACACTGTTCACCACATTGACGGCTGAAATGAAGCTTCCGCTGAACATAATGGTCGATGGAAAATTGATTCCAAGTACAATCTATACTGGGTTTAACGTTCGCATCTAGTCGTCTGCGCAACCCACTGCTTTATGTGATAAAGTGATATGTGGGAACTATGTCCTCAAGTCTCTAGCCTGAAGCACATGGGGCGCTGACAAAGAAAGCCTGTTGACTTCTTAGAAAACAATAGTAGTCTATGCGGCACCAATGTGGTATGCGAATGTAAGAGATACGCAGTGGAAGAATATCCAGACCTGCTATAATGCGTTCCTGAGAACCATGTTCTACACCATAGTATGGAGGGTATATGAATTTTGTTTTTCCGTTGGTAACTCATGGAAATAATCATTTCCGACCCAATAATGTATATAATCTTGATCAGCGTAAAATTCTATGACGCCTTAGCCATGTTCGTCTGTCTGTTGTAATCACTCTAGCGTCTAAACGAATATTTTTTTTGCACATAGTTGTCTTTGGTCTGCAGGCAGGTCATGTTCTCTATCGGTCCACCTTTAGGCACAGCTCCCATATAAGGTTGCCCCCCAATTCTCGGTATTTTGGGGTTCTTGATATCGTGATAAAAAACTCAAACCTGATGATGATGAAATATATAGGCCAGCATTAGGCATCTCCCCCATATTATGATACCTCCTGAAGGAAAGTAGTAAGATACAAAACTAAAATATTGGGTTCGAATTTGAGCTATATCACATTTTTCACTTGTTCCTATACGCTTTTTATTTATTTTGTTTTAATTTCTTTGGTATTTATTGTTTATATTTCATTCCACATGCAATTAAAATATTTTATTTTCTTTAAGAGTTTTACAATTGTTATTATTAAAATTTAATATTTTCTATGAAAAAAATACGTTCACTTACGTATTCTCTTGCGAGCGTCCAAATAGGCAGCATTTACAGCATCATATGTTATACAAGTTGAGTCCCCATTTCCATAAGGATTTCTAAAAAAGAGAAGAAAACAAATAAATTAGAAAATCGATTACAATACATTTTATTAGGTTATTGTTTCATTTAACAGCAGTAAATACTTCTATTTCTTTTATCACATGTGACCAGACACCACCCACCCCCAAACACCAACTTCAGACACAGTCTATCAACACCCACGCACATTTCACTTTCGCTTGCAATCAATTTGCCGCCTAACGACATAAGGATCAGATAAACGCATTATTAACAATAGAAAGGATTTCAAGTGAATAAAATGGCAATGATGGTGGTTGCGGTGTTGGCGATGGTGGTCTATACATAAAAATCCTTTAAGCTCCGTGCAATATGCTATACGGTGTTAGTCTTGTTTTGTATTTCTTTGAGAACGGTTGTAAAGTAGCATTTTTTTGTGATTTTTTGTTATGGAGTGTGCTCGGAAAAAATTGGAAGACATTGTGGCCAAATGCCATACGGAAAATATTGATGTTTTGAAAATCGAAAGTATTAATAAATTTTTGCTGGAAAATAAAAAATCATCGAGTCATAAGGAAAAATGGTTGAAATTTTTGCTGGTGACAAGTTTGCTGACATATGCCATTAATTATTATTTTACGGAGTTGCAATCGAAGGTAAGTACAATAAAATTTTTCTTGATTAAATGTGGCCTACTAGGGTTTTCTCGAGATTTTTTAAAAATAAGGACTTAAAAGGGACACCCTTATAATCGCTTTAAAATATCAATGACTACCAACTTCTGAAACCAAGAAATCCATTTTTTCAATGATGGGGCTGTGAGTTGGTATATTGCGTTCTTGAAAGGTAATTCAAATTCTCATTTTCGAATCTTTTTTTAGAATTTCGGAATAGCAGAAAATAAAAGCCCCGCGGCATTTTCTAATCGAAATAGTTTCAATTTGTCGCTTTGCTTTCTCGGAGGATAATCTACCATCGTGCGGAAATTTTTAATATATCTCCATAGGTCCCTATGGTGAAAAGTAAAAAGCTCTTCCGAGTTTGTTCGACTCAAAGTTGAAATAGGATAACCACAGGAAAAATTGTCAAGTCCTAGTCATAGAATCCAGCTCCAACGTAAAAACCCTACATTGTATACTCTCCAAATTAGAATTCTTAACAACCCACATTCCGTTAGGAAATGGAATAGGCCAAATCGATCGAATTTAATTTGAGTTCCTTGACATATTTTCAGAGATGTACCTTTCAAATGCCTAACCTAATGCGTTACGCCTTTCGCCCCCCTGAAAGTTGTACGTTTTGTGAAAATGTGGATCAAATCGAGAGGGTCTCCAATATAACACCCCAGGAATTTGAAAGAAAATATGCATATTCCGCAAAACCAGTGATTGTGGGGGACGCCACCAAAAATTGGACAGCATTGGAGGTATGTAAGGAGAAGGCGTTTACACTTTTTTTTATTAAATTTGAAACTTTGTATGTGTTCCAGAAATTCAACTACTGGTATTTCCACGATGTCTACAATAATGCTCAGCGCAAAGAAAAAATATTGGATTGCCAATTTTTGCCATACAAAACGGGATTTCGTGATATTTTCGAAGCTCTAGATATGCCGGAGAGTAGAGTGGAATATTTCCAAAGCAACGATGTTCAAGGTGATGTACAAAAACCATGGTATTTTGGGTGGAGTAATTGTAACCCCGAGACGGCAGAAGAATTTCGGCGACACTATGGAAGACCGTACTTTTTACCAGAGACCTCTGAAAATAATAATGTGGATTGGTTTTTTATTGGCACAGCCGGATTGGGAGCGCATATGCATGTATGAAAACTATAAAAAACACCAAACATTATAATAAATTAAATTGAAAAATAAAATATATTTTTACGTAATTCTTTGATTTCTTCCTTACAGATTGACAATGTCCGTTTACCCTCGTGGCAGGCCCAACTCTCAGGCAGTAAACGTTGGCTATTGGCACCACCACCCGAATGCTATTTCAAATGTAAATCCTTTGATGCCATTGTCAATAAAGGCGATATAAGTAGGGTTTCGATTTCTTACTTCTGTATACGATTTTAATATTTTTCAAACTTTAATTTTATTTTTTTTCCATTCTAGTTGTTTTGGATACAAACAAATGGTATCATCAGACATTTGTGCAACCAGGTGAAATAAGTCTCACAATAGGTGCGGAATATGATTAAATATAAAATTTGCTTTCAAACTTTAAACACGATTTATAATAAAACTAACAACAACAATACCATATACACCATCAGTTGATTTTAAAGAAAAGGAGAGGAAAACATTTGTGCATGTTGGCGATCTTTGACCCCATAATATGTTTTTTCTGGTTGTTTTAATAAAAAGGAGCGGTTTAATTCAAATTCATTTAGTAAAAGGAATTTCAGAGCGCTTAGTTTTTTGTGTTATTTTAATAATCACCAAAATTCTGGATTTCGATAACTTGAAGAATCTTGCAAAAGTGTTCTATCGTTGAAAATCAGACAGGAGACCTTCTGATTATAGAAGCCTTCTTAGATAGAATACATTGTATATGGCGCTAGGAATATAAAGCCTCCTATCTTCTATGGATATCAGGCCTTTTTCAGATCCCACCTAGACATAAGACCGTCTACAGGTCTCCTATATTCTGAAAACCTTCCACAGATCCTATAATAATATACTTTTAAGGCTTATCAAAGAAATAATCGGGGATTTTGTATCATATTAGGGCTATCATGTGATTAAACTTGGGTTTTTTTAAGACAGGAGTATTTAAGAACTAAACGTGGATTTTATAAAAAAAAACTTAAGAACTATCAAAGGATTAAGCGAAGATTTCGCAAAAGAAAGATAAGTATCAACCTAGACCTAAACGTGGATTTTATAATATATTTTCAGGGCTATGTGCGGATTTTATAAAAAATATATATTTTTTATAAAGATCTTTCAAAGAGTTAAGTATCTACAGAGAACTAGGCGTAGATTTTGTAAAAATATATATTTTAAGGACTATCAGAGGACAGTGTGCGGATTTTATAAAAAAAAAATATTGTTAGACCGAGGATCCTATACACTTTTCTTCTATGGTCTGAAACACTGGTCGAAATTCCTCGAACAGGTCAGCTAAAAATACTTTCTACAAGTATTCTATATACAGGGGACGCTTTACTGGTATTCAATGAACAGAAGTCCTACCAGAGGTCTTCTATAGATAGAGGACATTTGACAGGTCTTCTGAAGTCAGAAGACTTCTGGTAGGGCTATTGATTATCTGGTAGGACTATTGATTATCAATGCACAAAAGATCCTTTACAGGACTTCTGTAGACAAACGACCTTTTTGACGATCGAACGGTGTAACCTTTATAACCATTATTTCCTACCGAAGGGCCTGTACAGTTTTTTTTGCCTTCTTGAAGATTAAACAAATTTGAGAATATAAGCCCAATATTTGACATACCTTATGAAGGATTATTTAAGGACTAAGCGAGGAGTTTATAAAATAAATTAGTACAATCAAAGACCGCCAGGGGATTAAGAGTGGATAATATAAAAACTATTTTTAAGGACTATCAGAGGCCTAGGAGTGGATTTTATAACCAAAATACAGTGCGCCATCTATAGAGGAACGAGTCCCCTTCCCAGCGCATACAAAGTGCTATCCAGCACACTGTGTGAACGGCCATACCAATGCGGCTTCAGGCCTGGCAAACACCATTTCCAAGATTTTCACTCTGCGCCTAATCCTGGAAAAGATTCAAGAAAAACACATCGACATAATTCACATATTCGTCGACTATAAAGCAGCATTCGACAGCCCTATCCGTTCAGAAGTTTTTAAAGCCATGTCTGCGTTCGGCATTCCTGCAAAATTAATACGGATATGCAGGTTAACTTAAACTGGCACACTGTCAGCAGTTAAAGTCGGAAAGGACCTCTCGGAGTTCTTCCATACCGAATGAGGATTTAGACAAGGTGACAATTTGTCGTGGGTCCTTTTTAACATCTTGCTGGAAAAGGTCATACGAGATGTAAATGAGAACAGAAATGACATTCTGTAAACCGAACATTGCGAGAGGTAAAAGGTGGCTATCTTTGACCGAATTGAGAAGGAGTCTGCCAAAGTGGGACTGACAGTAAATGGCGAGAAGACCAAGCAGATTATATCAACCCACCAGACATCCAGTAGACTCGGACCAGCTGTGGAACTTGAAAACAGCTTCGATGTAGTGAATGATTTTATACACCTCGGTACCGCCATAACATCAGCTAATATACTAATAACATCAGCTTTGAAATCCGGAGTAGAATAGTGTTGGCCAACGGATGCTACTATGGTCTGAGTAAGCAACTCAAAAGCAAGGCCATCTCTCGCCAGACCAAACTCACACACACTCTACAAGACGCTGATATTACCCGTGATGTTGTATGGACCTGAAGCATGGGTACTTGCGCATGCAGATGAGGCAGCTCTTGGAGAGTTTGGCAGAAAAATTATCCGGAAGGTCTGTGGGCCGATCTGCGTCGACGGTGAATATTGCCGTTGAATGAACCATGAGTTGTACCATCTATTCTATTCGGACATCCACATAGTCAGACGTATCAAGCTGCAGCGCCTATGTTGGCTAGGCCATGTTGTGAGAATGGATGAAGATGCCCCAGCTCAAAATGCATATAAAAGCGAGCCAAGTGATGGTTCACGCAGAAGGAGAAGACCACGCATCCGATGGATAAGTAGAAGACAACATAAAGTAGAAGACAAGATCTCGGAAAATGGTCTTTAAAATTGGATGAGATGCGCACAAGACCGACCCGCTGGGAAATACTTTTAAGCTCGACTTATGAAACAACCGTTCTGTCATAATCCAGCTATGTAAGTAAATATTCATTTCGGGAAAACAAGATTTGGAAAATCCGCCATGGTTAGAAAGTGAAGCTGTTGGCCTATAATCGATCAGGAGGGCGAAATATTGCCCAGGATCAGAATTTTGAAAGTTAGAAAATTAGGAAAGTTAGATTTTGTGTAGGGTATTATATGGTCGGCTCGTCCGACTCCGCTCACTGATTTCTAAATACAAAAGAAATCTCTTTCAAAAAATGGGAAAGTACCACATGCGAATATCTGAAAAAATATTTTACCTTCATAAAACGAAATCTACACATATTTAAATGTATTTAGAGGCACACTTGCACTGCACTCTTTTGATAGTCGGAATTGGATTAAAAGTGAAGGGCTTTTGCTTTTTGGGGTTCAAGGAAAAATAATAAACGTCACTTTAAAAAACCTGTTGCAAATGTCACTGTAACAGACACAGAGATGCCAGCTGAAATCCATACAACTTTCACGATCAAAATGAAAAAAAAAAACTACAACAACAAACATTTAAGGTTTCCCCTCCTTGGCCAAAGCAGCAGCATTGGCATGGAGCCTTGCCAAGCAGAAAACGCATAAATGGTTGCGGCATTACATCATAACAAAAACCAAAAAACACACCAAAACTGGGCACAGGCTCACGATTTTTGCCGATTGTTGTTTGTGTGTGTGTGTGTATTTTTTTTCTTTGATTTCTTCT
>NW_026873255.1:0-14377 GCF_032173495.1 Musca vetustissima
AATTTGGTATCAATTTAAAGGTCAACCACTCCTCTTCGATATACCGTAAACTTCTTGGGTCTACACCATTCAGGGGTAAATATATACGCTATAGAATACAAATTTTGTAATTTTTCACATAAAAGTCAGGGTCCATTTGACCCGTTAAATATTGAGCGATCTTTATCAAAACAGGCATGCTAATTCTTTGGCCCGATCCATGTAAAAATTCGTGATGATTGGATCATAACTGCGACCTCTGGAGCGACCAGAAACTCAGACAAAAATTTCATCCCCTAAATATTAACCGATCTTTACCAAAAACATTAGGGATCTTCATTGGCCAGAATCCATCCTACATTGCATTTTTTTCGAATATTACTAATATGCAGTGCAGTCCTTCTAACTACTTGTCCATATTCCCTTCACGGTGGGTTGTGATGTTCGGCTTATAATTCTGGCCTATAGATTGACCAGAAAAAAAACCAGTAAGGAAAGTAGTAAAGTCGGACGGGGCCGACTATATGATACCCTTCACCACTATGGGTATATTAAACAGGACCATTAGCATGAAATTGGATGAAATAAAATATGTGATATTTATCTAAATGTGAATCTACCTAGATCTATCCATAAAGTATGTAAATCGACTTCAAACAAATATAAATAGGTCGTCCGTTGGCCTATGTCTGTACTTCTAAAAAACGCAACTATATGAAACTTGGCAGACATCATTCTAGGCTCAATTAAGTACGTTATCCCACATTTCGTGCAAATCGAAGGATATTTAGGGACTTTGGGACACCATTTACATGAAATCGGACGAAACTATATATGGGAGCTATATCTAAAATCTGGACCGACTTTCTCGAAACTTGGCAGACATCATTCTAGGCTCAATTAAGTACGTTATCCCAAATTTCGTGCATATCGAAGGATATATAGGGACTTTGGTGCACCATTTACATGAAATCGGACAAAAATATATATGGAAGCTATATCTAAATCTGGACCGATTTTCATCAAACTTGGCAGACATCATTCGAGGTTCAATTCAGTACGTTATGCAAATTTCGTGCAAATCGAAAGATATATAGGGACTTCGGGGCACCATTTACATGAAATCGGACGAAACTATATATGGGAGCTATATCTAAATTTGGACCGATTTTCTCGAAAGTTGGCAGACATCATTCTAGGTTCAATTCAGTACGTTATGCCAAATTTCGTGCAAATCGAAAGACATATAGGGACTTTGGGGCACAATTTACATGAAATCGGACGAAACTATATATGGGAGCTATATCTAAATTTGGACCGATTTTCTCGAAAGTTAGCAGACATCATTCTAGGCTCAATTCAGTACGTTATGCCAAATTTCGTGCAAATCGAAAGATATATAGGGACTTTGGTGCACCATTTACATGAAATCGGACGAAACTATATATGGGAGCTATATCTAAATCTGGACCTATTTTCTCGAAAGTTGGCAGACATCATTCTAGACCTAAATGATTAGGCTGCACCAAATTTCGTGCAAATCGAAAGATATGTAGGGACCGTTTACATTAAATTGTACGAAAATATATATGGGAGCTATATCTAAATCTGAACCGATTTTTCCCAATTTCTATAGGGTTCGTCCTTGGGCCGAATAAGTGACCTATGCCAAATTTCATCCAATTCGGATCATAAATGCGACCTGTACTTTGTTTACAATTTAACATGGACAGACGGACGGACGGACGGACATGCATAAATCGACTTAGAAAGTGATTCTATGCATATTATCAAAAGGAACCATGGGTCTATCTCGATTATTTTTGCCTGTTACAAACATATGCACAAAGACATAATACCCTGTACCACAGTGTGGTGAAGGGTATAAACATACAAAAAACAATAAGTTTTAGGTCCACTTCATTCCAAAATTATTATCTGACTAAAACCCGAACCTCATGAAAAATTTCAAAGCGATCAGCGCTATGTTTCCGCCTACAGTGTGGTAATGGGTTACTAAATAATATATTAATACGTAAGCACCTGTAAATATGTAAGTGTAACTCCCGCATTTGAGTACCTGCGACAATATAGTTGGTATCAATTTAAAGGTCAACCACTCCTCGTGGATATACTATCAACTTTTCGGGTCTATGTCCTTCAGTGGTAAATATATACGCCATAGAATAAAAATTTTGTAATTTTTCACATAAAAGTTAGTGTACATTTGACCCGCTAAATATTGACCGATCTTTATCAAAACAGGCATGCTTATTCTTTGGCCCGATCCCCTTCTCCATGGGCCATAATTGCGGCCTCTGGAGCGACCAGAAAAACCGACAAAATTAAATATTTGGTCCATTTCATCCCCCAAATATTAACCGATCTTTACCTAAAACAATAGGGGTCTTTATTCCATCGAAAATGATTAAAATTCACGCATACGAGTACATTTCCATTGAAAAAATATTAAAAAATCACCCTTATATTTCCATTAAAAAAAAAAATATTTAAAAAATGAACAACTATATTTCTATAAAAAACATATTAAGAATAATTTATATTTTCGATAAAAAATATTTTTTTTATTTCTAAAAAATATTTTAATTTGTTAATTATTATAATTACATCACAATCAATTTAACTTTCACTTTTGAGAATATTTCTCGCCAAAAAAAAAGAAGTGTCTTCCATTTTTGGTCCAAGCAAAATCTATGACACAACAACTTATCCTTATCAAAAAAATAATCATTATAATCCCATTTCAGAATGACATGCAATTAAAATAATTTTCTTAATTAAAGTCCTTGGAAGCTAGAGCTATGCTGGTGTTGTTTTGTTATGAATCCGCCCAAAAAGAAGAATAACCACCCATTCGAAAAAGGGTTAAATGTATAATGCATTATATAACAATGCCACATAGTATCCAAGTACTAAATTGCACACACCATCAAATACACACACATATATATGTGTAAATATTACCTAGCACTGATACCCGCTTATCCTTTGTTAAATAGCATGTGATATGTTATTGTAAGCTAAGCTATTCGTAAGATATACCAAATGAGTGTGCTCAATAACATATGTATGTGTGTGTGTGTATGTGTGTTTTTGTTGGTTGTTGTGCCACTTGTTTTTGGTGGACATATAAAAATTTATGTAGCGTTGAAAATACGCAAACAAATGATATCAAATTAAGTTGACTTATGAGTTGTAACACAAAGACAGCTGTGTCCAATGTCAGAATACCAATACCAAGTAAAATTTGGTAACAAAGGGTAAATGTGTGTGTGTGGGGCCATATGTACCCAGTAGTTCGAGTAACTGGTGATGAACTAGATATTTTACTAATTACCTGTAAGTACCACTAGTTACCACTTCATGCCCTAGACTGGTGAATTTAACATGTGTATGTCATTGGGGAAGTCAATTGTCCCCTGCCTGCGTTACCAGTATACAGTCATTTCGATAGTCGATTCATTACCCATTGCATTACCAGTAACTACTGAATTGGTATGATGTGTGTAAACAGCTTTTTCAATTGACAAAAAAATCCAACAGTCTATTTTGTGTTCCTTTTTGGGGTATGAAGTAACTAGATCACCAAGTAACTAGCTATATAACTATATAATAGCAGACAATTGATATTTTTTGTACAACTGGGTATTTCATACACATGTACGTGAATACATTGTTTAATTTAATTTAAATTTACATTACTTTGAAGAAAATTTCGAAAATGTCACCTCAGTTACATTTGCTCGTTTTTTGTTTCTTTCCTTTGTTGTTGTCCTTTCGGTCCTTGGTATCTTTTGTGAACATATCCTTCTTTTCGCCTTTTTAAATAATGAGCTCAAATTTAACAGACAAATTTCATTTTTGAAAAAATCCTTGAAGTTTGAGTAGAAAAGATCTCTTTTGTTAAATTTTGTTGGTGGTGGTGGGTAAGGTAAGAGGGGTGGGGGGTTGTATCTGGTGTCTGTGACAACGCCTTTTGTCTGTCACCAAGTTAACGAGATTGCTGATATTTGTACTGTCGTTGTGGTCCGATTATAGACAGTGGGACAAAAAAAAGAAGATGAATAATAAAACCAGTGAGCGGAGCAATATAGTCGGACGAGGCGGACAATATGATACCCTACACAACTACCACGGAACTCTAACATTCTACGGATTTTTATTCCGAGCCTGGACAATATTTCGTGATTGACATACTTTCCGAATATTACTAATATTCAGTACAACCCAGTACAGAATTAGCTCTAGAATGATGTGTGTTAAGTTTGCTGAAAATTGGTCCAGATTTAGATATAGCTCCCATATATATGTTCGTCCGATTTAATGTAAATGGTGTACCAAAGTCCCTAGATATATTCCGATTTGCAGGAAATGTGGCATGGCGTAATGAATTAGTTCTAGAATGATGTGTGTGAAGTTTCCTGAAAATCGGTCTAGATTTAGATATAGCTCCCATATATATTTTCGTCCGATTTTATGTAAATGGTGCATCAAAGTCCCTATATATCATTCGATTTGCACGAAATTTGCACAGCGTACTAAAGTATGTCTAGAATGGTGTGTGTTAAGTTTCGTGAAAATCGGTCCAGATTTAAATATAGCTCCGATATATTTTTTTCGTCCGATTTAATGTAAATGGTGTGCCAAAGTCCCTATATATCATTCGATTTGTATGAAATTTGGCATAGCGTAATGAATTAAATCTAGAATGATGTATGTTAAGTTTTCAGAAAATCGGCCCAGACGTAGATATAGCTCCCATATATATGTTCGTCCGATTTAATGTAAATGGTGTCGTGCGATTTTACACAATATTGACACAAACTTTTCACAACGTACTGGAGTTAGAATAACTTAGAAGTTGGTTTTAAATGCTTTACCATGGTGGGTTCTACCAGCAAAAAATTTTGCTCTACGTACTGAAGTTACTATAACATAACGTGTGGCAAGTTTAGTTGAAATCGGTTAAAATATATATATATATATGCTTATAATAAATTTTCATAATTTTGTCTTTGGTCCTTTAAAAATTCGACGTCTTTTAGGTTTCATCTTTTGGATATACCGAAAGTGGTGAAGGGTATCATATAGTCGGCCCCGTCCGACTTTACTACTTTCCTTACTGGTTTCAAATTTAGCGATGTTCGGGTCATAATTGCGGCCTCTGGAGCGATCAGAAAATCCGACAAAAAATTCAGTTTTTAGTCCATTTCACCCCCTAAATATTAACCGATCTTTATCGAAAACAATAGGGGTCTTCATTGGCCAGAACCCATCCTACATGCAAAATTTCGTAAAAATTGGTCCATAACTGTGGCCTGTATCGTGTTTACAAATTATAATGGGCATTCGGACGGACACATGTCTAGATCGACTCAGCTAGTCGAGATCGGTATACGTTAAGCTGGGTCTAGGACCAATATTTCGAGGCGTTACAAACTTTTGGGGCTGCACAAAGCTATAATACCCTGACAACATAGTTGTGTGGGTATAAAAATCCCACGCCTATACTTCCATCGAAAAAAGATAATTTTTTTAATTTTGTTTCATATTTTCGTTGAAGTTGTCACACTGTCTGCCAACCTCACAAAACATACCTTCATTTTTCTGTATGTTTGTGTGTATGCATGTACATCAAAAGTATCCCTGAACAGGATATTAAAGATTTTCGGTACTATGACTGACTGGCTAAACACCGGGCGGGCATCATCAGCATAGAAAATATTCATTATGGCGTCAAAGACACCTTCATCTTATTTTATATTTGATGGTGCGATGTAGTGCGGTGCGGTGCGGTTAGTCATCGGTTTGGGGTCTACTACTTGGAGTGTGGCATTGTACGGAATTGTGTGGAATGGTGATTATTTAATTGGCTCTTACATGGCTGGTTTATAAACAGCTGCTGATACTTCTACTGCTTTTCTACGTCGTCTTTTATCAACTACCTTCTATTATGACAAACAACTATGCTGTTGTTGTTATTGCTATTGGAAAAAATCCCTGCCGTAAGAGACATATAGCGTCTGGTATTATTGGCCAGTGACATTATAATTATATCGTTGGTGTGGGTAACATTTTTGTGTGCAATTTCTATGGTCTGTCGTTTGATAATAAGTCAATCAAGATCAGGTTGCCACCAGAGACATGGATATTTTCTTAAATTAAAAGACTTTTCTTGGTGTTTTGTCTAGTACCCAATACAAATACTATAAGAGAAGTAGGGTTTAATTTTAAACTAAAAAAAATGTTCGGTATATTTTGACCAGAAATTTATTGGGGATAAATACTGGTTATGCATATTTTCATAATAGCTCTGCTAGGTTTAGGGGAAGTATTAGCAGTGGACCTTGGCTCCAGAAGGATGGACCGATGGTCCCATCTTGGATATACAGTATTCGATTTCGGACTTGATATACAGAGAGAAAATATTGCAACATGTTGAGTTTAAACAAATTTGGATATTCGGTTCGTTTCATATGAAATATAGACAAAGAAAAAATTTTATATAGCTACAGGACCGCATTCTTTTAATTCTCAGAGGACATTTTTAAGAAAGAATAAACATTATTCGTGAATTGTTTGATTTGTAAAGAAAATTTCTTCAGGAATGGTCAGAGCCACGTTTGTCGATTTTGAAATCATAATCATCAGGGATTTTTAAGGGATAATTCTCAATGATATTCTCTATTTTTTCCAGAGCTAACAATGTTATGGCTATCCATTTGTATTCCCTCTACATATTTTGATCAGAATATAAATCTATGCAGATTAAATCAAGTTCGTCTGTCTGTAGAAAGCACGATAGAGATTTTGCCCTGACATTGATATTATTCCTAGGATGTTTGCTATTGTAAATGTGGTATATTGGTCGAAGTTTTAGTATAAATAAAATATTAGGGTACAATATTCGGTATTTTGAAGGTTTGAGGCACATTATCCAAGATAATGGGCTGTAATTTTCCATGCCAGGATTTTGGTGGCTGAAAATTATCAATAAAGATTCATGTTTTGATATAGTCCCCCATGTAAGGTGTAGTGTCCATTTAATTTGTTATTCCGTTTGCAACACCTCGAAATATTCACCGGAGATCCCATAAAGTATATATATTCTTGATCTGAATTCTATGTCGATTTTTGAGTGTCCGTCTCTACGTCTGTTGAAATCAGGGCAGAGATCGTAATATGTAAGATAGAGCTCTGAAATTGTACACAGGCATTTCTAGTACTCCTTGGATGTTTGATACTGCAAAAGAGATATATCGGTTTTGACGTAGTCCCAATATAACGGTGCACCCCAATAATCGGTGTTTTGGGGATTTTGGAGCGGTTTCCAACCGAATTGGCTTTAGTATGGTATTTTTGTTCTCATTATATTCCCCATTCCGTACCAAAAATTATTAATATTGAATAAAGTTTCAAGATAGCCCCCACACAACCGTACCCCCAATATTCGGTATTTTAGGGATTATGGACACCCCCAAACATTTGGTATTTTGTGGATTTTTGGACACGTTTTCCAACCGAATTGGCTGTAATTTGATAGTTTATGTTATCATTGAATAAAACATATCCGCACCAAAAATTATAATTATTCACCCATTTTTCAGGGTAGATCCCATATAACGGTACCCCCCAATATACGATATTTTGGGGACTCTGGACACGTTTTCCATTCGAAGTGGCTGTAATTTGGTAGTTTGGGTTCTCATTGTGTAGCACATATTCGTACAAAAAAAAAACTATTATTATTGGACCACTTTTCAGGGTAGCCCCCACATAACGCTACCCTCCAATATTCAGTATTTTGGGGATTTTGGAAACGTTTTCCAACCGAATTGGCTGTAATTTGGCATATTGGGTTTTCATTGAATGGCACATATCCGCACCAAAAATATTCGTGATTTTACCCCCTAATATTCTTGATATTGAGGATATTGGACACACGACTGTAATTTGGTATTTTGGGTTCTCATTGTGTAGCACATATGTGAACAGAAAATTATTAATTTTGAGGATTATGGGCACGTTTTTTCCAACCGAATTGGCTGTAATTGCGTATTTTATATTCTCATTGGCTGTCAAATCTCACTACCAAAACCAGTAAGGAAAGTAGTAAAGTCGGACGGGCCCGACTATATGATACCCTTCACCACTATGGGTATATTAAACAGGACTATTAGCATGAAATTGGATGAAATAAAATATGTGATATTTATCTAAATGTGAATCTACGTAGATCTATCCATAAAGTATGTAAATCGACTTCAAACAAATATAAATGGGTCATCCGTTGGGCTATGTCTGTACTATGTATGTAGAAAACGCAACTACATAATTCTATGCTCAATTTTGTACGTTGTGCAAAATTTGATGTCAAACTGACTAACATGAGGAGTTTGATGCCCAATTTACTTGAAATCGGGCGAAAATATATATGGAAGCTCTATTCAAATATTAAGCGATTTCAAACAAACATGTCACAAGGTTAGGTTATAGTAATTTCAGAACGTTTTGTTCCTATTGGTTCTTGGTGCGTCAATTACTTAAAATCAATCTATAATAAACGGGAGCTATATCTAAATCTGGACCGATTTTCACGAAACAACGCAGGCATCACTCTAGGCTCAATTCAGTACGTTATGCCAAATTTTGTGCAAAACGAATGATATATAGGGACTTTGGTGCAACATTTACATGAAATCGGACGAAACTATATGTGGGAGCTATATAGAAATCTGGACTGATTTTCTCGAAACTTGGCAGACATCACTCTAGGCTCAATTCAGTACGTTGTGCCAAATTTCGTGCAAATCGAAGGATATATAGGGACTTTGGTGCACCATTTACATGAAATCGGACGAAACTATATATGGGAGCTATATGTAAATCTTGACCTATTTTCACGAAACTTGGCAGACATCATTCTAGGCCTAAATGATTAGGCTGTACCAAATTTCGTGCAAATCAAAAGATATATAGGGACTTTGGGGCACCATTTACATGAAATCGGACGAAACTATATATGGAAGATATATCTAAATCAGGACCGATTTTCATGAAACTTGGCAGACATCATTATAGGCCTAAATGATTAGCCTGTACCAAATTTCGTGCAAATTGAAAGATATATAGGGACCGTTTACATTAAATCGGTTATATATATATATATATATATATATATATGGGAGCTATATCTAAATCTGAACCGATTTTTCCCAATTTCAATAGGGTTCGTCCTTGGGCCGAATAAGTGACCTATGCCAAATTTCATCCAATTCGGATCATAAATGCGACCTGTACTTTGTTTACAATTTAACATGGACAGTCAGACAGACGGACGGACGGACATGCATAAATCGACTTAGAAAGTGATTCTATGCATATTCTCAAAAGGAACCATGGGTCTATCTCGATTATTTTTGCCTGTTACAAGCATATGCACAAAGACATAATACCCTGTACCACAGTGTGGTGAAGGGTATAAATATCAATACTGATCTGCGTTTTATTATAGCCCTATATTACGATAGCCCTACTATTAGATATTAGGTTGGGGGAAAAAGAAATCCATGGATCGAATTTCCTTCTGCGAAGGTGTCGTGTTCCACCAGGACAACGCTAGATCACATCCATATACAGTGACTGGCCAGAAACAAGCGGATTATTTATTATGAATTGCTTCCATATGACCAAACGCTTAATTTTGATCTCTACTTTCAACAACTGGACCGTTTGAAGATAGCAATTCACCAGACCAGAAACAATTGGCCAACAGAACAGTAGATGACACATGCATCTACAGTGACTCGCCAGAAACTTCGGGAGCTTGGCTGGGAAGTTTCAATGTATCCTCCATACAGTCCGGATTTGGCAATTATAATTTTTTTCTTGCACTGCAAAATTTCTTTAATGATAAAAAAAATTGGTATCTAGGGAGGATTGTGAAAATCGACTACTAGAGTTTTTTTGCAAATAGAGAGCAGGAATGGCAACAAATCATGCAACAAAACGATGCATTTTTGACCAAAATCGGACATTCCAAAGCATGTTAAATAAAGTCCTATAGTTGATATAAAAATTATAATGGATTTGTTTTTCCCCCAATAAATATTTTGAGAATTTCTATCATATTTTTCTTGCGTAGTTTTCGGTATGTTGAAGGTCATATCATTTGTATACCCTTCATCATGTATTATGTCTTTGTTACAGGCAAAAGGAATCGAGATAGACCCATAGTTCCTTTTGAGAATATACATAGAATCACTTTCTATGTCGATTTATGCATGTCCGTCCGTACATGAATTTTTGTGAACAAAGTACAAGTAACATTTATGATCCGATTTGGGTGAAATTTGGCACAGTTCACTTATTTGGACCAAGGACGAACCCTATTGGAGAAAATCGGTGCAGATTTGGTTATAGCTCCCATATATAGTTTCGTCCGATTTTATGTAAACGATGCACCAAAATCCCAATATTTTTCCGATTGAAACAAAATTTTGCACAGCGTACTGAGTACTGAGTCAGGACCTAATTCCTAATTGTTGTATGTGAAATTGTGTGGAAATCGGTTCAGATTTAAATATAGCTCCCATATATAGATTCGTCCGATTTTATTTAAATTGTGCAATATTTGTCCGATTGAGACACAATTTTGCACAGAGAACTGAATTAGGACCAGATTGATATATGCCAAGTTTTGTTGAAACCGGTTCAGATTTAGATATAGCTCCCATATATAGTTTCGTTCGATTTTTTGTAAATGGTGCACAACACTCCCAATATTGGTCCGATTGGGACAAAATTTTGCACAGAGTACTGATTGATGTACGCAAATTTGTGTTTTTTAAGGTCCTGTCATCGCGATATATTTTGTAAAACCTCCTTTTTATTATTCTTAACGTATTTGGGATGTTTTGAAGCCGCAATGACTATGTTTAATACTCCCATCTTAAAATTAGGACGAGAAAATACCAACTATTAAATGAAATACTGATGGAGAATGTATTGAATGTAAATGTGAAAAAATACCCACGAAAAAATGCCGTGGTTTATTGGAATCGTTGCCAAATCACTTATAGTATGTGGTAACCCGCAATTGTAACTATAAAAAGACGAAACGTGTTCTATGTAACAATTTTTTCTAAAATAATAATAAAAAACAAAATACTTTTTTGTGATAAACATTTTTGGGTTGTAATATATTTCGGCCGATATCTTCGAGACCATAGGTTTTTCGCAGTGATTCTTACAGAAATACGATCTAAATATGTCCACTAACATATTCCATCATACATAATTCATTTTACGTCTTTAGTATGAAATTTTGTCAAATTTGTATTGAGGCAAAATACTTATTACACTCACTGTATATATATATATTCATCTGATTGTATGTGAATGGAGCAATATACAGCCAATGTTCTCCAATTGAGACAGCATTCCGTATTGAAGTTACTACAGGTTAGTATGTGTATGGGTTGTTTTTATTTAGTTCCAATGTCTATCAAATATCTTCACGTTGATAATTTAATTTAATTTCAATGGTCCTCCAACAATGTCATGTCTATTCTGTCTAAAGGATATTGTACGTATGAGTATCTCTTGTATGTACCGAAAGTGGTGAAGGATATCATATAGACGGCCCCGACCGACTTTTGAACTTTCCTTACTGGTTTTCTCCTAGGAGTCCCCATTATTTTTAGATATTTTGATTGTCATCCTCATGGTGGAGGGTATAAAAAGTGCGAACTTAACATAGATTTTACTTGTTTAAACATCATTCTTCTCAAAGGGACTAACCAATGTACAGACGAAATGAGTTTCCTCACAATTTTAGTCTCATAAAAATTAATAAATATTTGTAAAATATTAAACTTTAAATATTTTTTTTTTTATTTAAACATTATAACTGTTTTTTATTTTACTTTTGACTTGTTAACAGAATTTATGAGTTAACATTCATGTTGTATAGCTACCATACTAATTACATATAACCTATATATAAATTTTAAATATATACAAATATATGAGTATTATTAATTATTTTAATTCATATATTAATTTGTGATAATGCACAAATTTCAATGTATCTTAGAATCTATTAAAAAATTTAATGATAATTTTATTCAAAATTAATTTTTATTAATAAATACCTAAAAATAATTACGTACAACTAAATTTTTCGTATATATTTCATTAATATGCATCAGAGTTTTTTTTAATATTTTGATTTTAATGAATACAAATTATTTGTATAAGTTATGAAAAAATTATAATTAATAATTGTATTTTCAATATATATTATTTTAGAAATTTATTTTTTTGGTTTAAATTCGATATGTGGATTTTAATATATAATTATTTTCTTCGTATATATTCATTTGTATATGTATTGTTATGAAATAATTACAAAAAATGAATACCCTATACAACTTCTTAAATGAAACTAATGGAATTATATATAATTTTTATAAATTTACTATAATTTGTTTTATTATTATTATTTTTTATATATAAATTAAGATATGGAATTCATTCAGTTTCTCTTCACAACAATATTTTTTCTCTTTCGTTCGTTCTTTCTCTCTTTATTTTTACAATAAATTTATTTCATTCTCCGGTGTAGTTTTGATTTCATCTTCTGTGGTCGCCTCATCGCCGCCGAAACTCAAACCCAAAGCCTGGCCAATGGCTTTGCGCAGTTGCTAGTAGGGTCGCCAAACATCCGAAGCTTTCGGAGTACGGCAACGTATGGGTCCATATGAACTGCTGGCCGATCGAGATGTATTGCTGACATCATCTAAATCGATTGTTTCCACAGGCGATGGAGATCTTTGACTAGATGTAACCGGAGGTGGAGTACTACTACTATTAAGCGATTTCGCTTGATCCGGCATTTCCGAACCACTATGTGAGACGAGAGTGACACAACGTTTTATTAAATTGACACCATGTGCAGCTTCTGCATTTCCTGGTAAATTGGTTGTAGGCGTTGCGGTCGTTGAAGCAGCTGCCGCTTCCACTCCACTATTTAAAATTGACTGGGCCTGTGTGGGAGCATTACTTCGAAACCATGGAAATTCATTATAATTCCCATACAGCTGCGTGTACAACCATTGACTCGGCTGTGGCAGCAGGGGATTTTGTAAAAACAACTGGGCCGCCAATGCCGGATTGAAGGCATGTGGCGGTGTAAAATTCGATGCAAACCCTGAAAATAATTCTGTTTTCCTTAAGGCTGGATTACGTTGTATTAGCGAGGTGAATGCTCCACCATTGCCGCCACCGCTTTGATTCAACGGTGGTGAAGTACTCCTCTGTTCATCATCCTCGTGTATTGAGGACGATTTTCTTGGTGATCCTGTCACCGATATACTATCACTTTCAAATCCGGCATCGATGTTATTATCATTATCACTGGTTGTTGTGGTCAAAGGCGGGGAGGTGGTTAGTGAATGATGTGCTAGGCCAGCCGAGGTGGTGGTGGGTGAACCTTCTGGGCTGGTTGTACTGTGAGCTGCACCAATTGCCGAAAGTTGCGAGAGCTGTGATAAATGGTGGGGATCTGAAAAAAATAATTAGAAGGGAATAATTGATGAAGTAATTCTGGGGTAATATTGTATTTGATAGATGAGGGTTGCCACTTATATTTTTAGTCCACTAATGGATAATTTAAACTGAAAATATGTCCCTCTGGGAATTTAATTCTTACAAAAATTTTGTGAAAAATATTAAAGAAAACATCTACGCCTCCTTATAGCCCTTGAAAATTATTTAAGAAAAAACCACGCCTCCTTACAGCTCTTGAAAATTATTTAAGAAAAAACCACGCCCCCTTACAGCTCTTGAAAATTATTTAAGAAAAACCACGCCTGCTTACAGCCCTGGACAATTATTTAAGAAAAAACCACGCCTCCTTACAGCCCTTGAAAATTATTTAAGAAAAATCCACGCCTCTTTATGGCTTTTGAAAATTATTTAAGAAAAATCCACGCCTCTTTATGGCTTTTGAAAATTATTTAAGAAAAATCCACGCCTCTTTATGGCTTAAAAAATCCACGCCTATTGGTCTTAAGAAAAATCCACGCCTATTGGTCTTAAGAAATTTCTTTATAAAATCCACGCCTATTGGTCTTAAGAAAAATCCACGCCTATTGGTCTTAAGAAATTTCTTTATAAAATCCACGCCTCTTTAAAAAATCCACGCCTTGTAGTAGTCCTTGAAAAAATATTCTTTAAAAAATCCACGCCTCTTTAAAAAATCCACGCCTTAAAAAAATATTCTTTAAAAATCCACGCCTCTTTACGCCTATTGGCTTTAAGAAATTTCTTTCTAAAATCCACGCCTATTGGCTTTCTTAAGAAAAATCCACGC